>NC_060953.1:55644153-55645624 GCF_022045245.1 Lucilia cuprina
CTAGAACTGAACTAGAACTGAACTAGAACTGAACTAGAACTGAACTAGAACTGAACTAGAACTGAACTAGAACTGAACTAGCACTGAACTAGAACTGAACGAGAACTGGACTAGAACTAGAACTGAACTAAAACTGAACGAGAACTGGACTAGAAATAAACGTTATATAAATAAGTTTAAATATATTTTCAAACTTATTAATAAAAATTTGTCCAAAAACCATAAAATTAATTAAAACTATTTACAAAAATTAGTGCTAACAAATTGTTTATTTTTTTATTAAAAAAAAACAAAGATTTAACAAATTAATATTAAATTTTCTTTATGAATGTTAAGGTTAAGTGCTCTCTTCACCACAAAGAGAATTAATTTGATTTTTGGCAAATTTTGTTTTAGGATTTTTGCCAAAAAATAATTTTGAAATATTAAAAACATAAAAATTTATGAGCACATGCCACGTTATCGAAACTTTTTTAAAGTGGTAATTTATATGTTCATGGTTAAAAACAAATACGTGCAGTAGAATTAAATAATACTTGGTCATGGAACTTTTTATTTCGCTAGAAATTTGATTTTGAAAACTTTCAATATAATATTTCTAAATGAAATTTAAAAAAAAACATGTTTTTCGTGTTAATTTTAATGCTTGCAATTAAAATTTAAAAATTTAAAAACAAATTCTTAAAATTAACAAAATTGAAAAATAACTAAAAATTATTTTTAAGTTTTTATAAACATTAAGAAATATTTAAAAACTAATTTGTCTTAATTAATTGCCCTTTTAATTAAAAAATTCTTTTAAATATCTGTTTATTATTAACTTAGCTTATTTGAATTTGAGAACTTTTTAATATAAAACTATTTTATAATTCACTTCACGCTAAACACTCCCACGTCAATTTAAATACTTGTATTAAAATAAAAGGTATTCCCTTATGAAAATTCAATACTTTTTTTATTATTCTTGTTTCTTTTATCTATGGAAATTGTTTGAAATGTAAAGAAATAAATGCATAAATAATATCAAAACTTATTTACTACCTGCATGTTTGTTTTTATTGTTGTCACTTTGTTTTTGTGTTGATCGTTTTCAGTTTAAGAATGGAATCCAATGAATGCAACACGATCACGTGTATACGTAAAAGGTTCTATAGAGGGCTGAGTTTGTTTGATGTTAAAGTGAAAATAATTTTGTTGGAACTTTTGTGACTTATACAGTTGTGTGGACAATAATAGATTACTCAATTCTGATTTAAAATGTTTTATCGCACAAGGAATCATTATTTTGAGACCGGTACTAGAACTGAACTAAACTTGAAATGAACTTAAACTAGAACTGAACTAGAACAAAACTAAAACAGAGCTAGAACTAAACTAGAACTGAACTAGAACTGAACTAGAACTGAACTAGAATTGAACTAGAACTGAACTAGAACTGAACTAGAACTGAACTAGAACTGAACTAGAACTG
>NC_060953.1:55645724-55659051 GCF_022045245.1 Lucilia cuprina
CTAGTTCAGTTCTAGTTCAGTTCCAGTTCAGTTCTAGTTCAGTTCTAGTTCAGTTCTAGTTCAGTTCTAGTTCAGTCCTAGTTCAGTTCTAGTTCAGTTCTAGTTCAGCTAAAAAGTATATTCTTAGCCGCCATTAACAGACAACCAATTAACAAATATTTATAACGTTAAGTTCAATAACTCTGAAAATTTTACATCGACATAAAAAATACAAATAACTGACAAATAAAAATTATGTCACAATTATTAAAAAAGTGATCAAATGAACGAATCAACATCATAGACAGATTGTAACAAATGAATGACTTGGGGTCAATAGATTTATGTCGAATTTATAATATAGGCAAATAAATTAGAGATATCATCACTAAACGAACAAAAACTAACGACTTTGAAATGTTTAGACAAAACGTCTTTCTCGCCAGAAAATATCTATCACGTTAATTTAAAAGATACTCATACAACACATAAACAATTGAACTATCATACACGAAAACGAGTAATTTAAAATTCAATTTTGTATTCAAACATTAATTTATCAAGAACAGAAAAGAGAAATGACTTGATTGCAAATTGTTATCTTTAATTTTTTTGTTGATAAATTAGTTTGTAAATTACTTTTTTTTTTGTTAATTTTTGTATTTTATTGAAATATTGCGAATTGAAAAAACACCTCAATAACGCTTTTAAACTTATAAGTACAAATCTATTTACCTGTTTACACAACTTGTTAATTAAAACTATATATTTATGTATTTTTATTTCCTAAACGTTTTGAGAATTCAAAAACTGATCATTTTAATTTAATTAAAGCCATTTTATATTTAAAATATATAATATAATTACAATAATTAATCAAGAACATTTAATGTTCTTTTGAGCTAATTGTTTGTTTATTAGAAATTTATTTGATGGAGACTTTATTCAGCACAAATAAATTAATAGATTCAAAATATTGAAATTTTTTAAAAATTTTTAAAAAGATTTTCCTATACTTAAAAGGAATTGTTCGAAAATATTTTATACAAAAAAGCAATTATTCGAAAATTTTTTGTTAAAAGGGTAATTTTTCGAAATTTGGGAATTATATGAAAAGGAGAATTCCTTAAAAAATTTTTATTTAAAGGAAAGGGAATTTTTAAATAATAAAAGGAATTTTCAAAAATTTTCCAAAAAAGGAAATTTTTTGAAAATTTCCTATAAAAAGGAAATTTTTTGAATATCTCCTGCAAAAAAGGGAATTTTTCGTAAATTTCCTATGGAAAGGAAATTTTTAAATAATAAAAGGAATTTTCAAAAATTTTCAAAAAAAGGAAATTTTTGAAAATTTCCTATAAAAAGGAAATTTTTTGAATATCTCCTACAAAAAAAGGAAATTTTTCGGATATTTCACGTTGAAGAGGAAATTTTTTATACAAAAGGTAATATTGCGAAAATTTTCTATAAAAAAGGGAATCTTTCTAAAATTTCCTATGAAAAAGGGAATTTTTTGTAAATATCCTATTAAAATGAATTTTTTTTAAATCTCCTGAAAAAAGGAAATTTTTCAGAAAATTTCATGTTGAAGAGGGAATTTTTTATACATAATTCGAAAATTTTCTATAAAAAGGGGAATTTTTCTAAAATTTCTTATAAAAAGGAGAATTTTTCGTAAATTTGCAATGAAAAAGGAATTTTTTGAAATTCCCTAATAAAAGAGAATTTTTCAAAATTTTCCTATAAAAAAAGAGAATTTACAAAAAATTTCCTACAAAAATAAAAGGAATTTTTCAACAAATTCCTATCGAACAAAGAGTTTTTCAAAAATATACTTTAAAAAGTAAATTTTTTCGTAAACAGAGAACTTTTTTGTAAATTTTTTTTTTATTAAAAAGTGAATTTTTGAAAAATTTCCTATAAAAAAAGGGAACTTTTTGAAAATATCTTATAAAAAAGGTAATTTTTGAAAAATTTTCTATAAAAAAAGTATTTTTTTTGGAAAAATTCCTATTTAAAAGAGAATTGTTGGAAAATATTCCATAGAAAAGGAAATTTTTGAAAATTTCCTACAAAAAAGGAATTTTTTTAATAAAATTTCATATAAAGGGAATTTTTCGGAAAAAATCCTATAAAAAGAAAATTTTCAAAGTGTCCTATAAAAAAAAGAATTTCCTTTTTTTTTTTTTTTTGAAAAATTCCTACAAGAAAAAGAATGTTTCAAAAACTTCCTCAAAGAAAGAAATTTTCTCTAAAAGAGCAAAATTTACAAAAGTTTTCTCCTAAAAAACGATTTTTCGAAAATTCAGTAAAAATATTTAAAACTTTTATACAAATTGAGATAAAAATATGATATTTCAATTTCAAAATTGTTTTTATTCAAAATAAATTCCCAATATCTGTCAGTTAAAAGCCTGTCAATCATTTCATTCCCTTTTTTATGAAGATATATTAACATAAATATCTATGAAAGAAATTAAAATCTAAATAAAAATTTCTATTTCAGCACATGTTTTTCATATCACATGTAAGATCATAAATTAGGAAAATATAATAAATATGTAAAAGCTAATAAATTCCAAATAATACTTGACCTTAAAGTGTCAGCAAAGAAAAGAAAAATTATTATCAAAAGCAAAACAATAATATATATTTTTACAATAAATTACAAGAATTACTTAAAAAAAAAAAACAATAAAGAAAATTAAAATTATAAAAACTATAAAATAAATTAATAAAAATACATGACGACGTCATTAGTTTTGAAATATTTATAAATTAACTAGATTACATGTCATAGATAATAAGTAAACAAAATAAATTAAATACATCATATTTATAAACAACATTTAAATTAAATTTAAAAAAAATGTAAATTGTTTGAAATAATAAGTCATTTTCTGTATGCTTTGACTGGCGTACAATTAATCAACAATGAAATTTTAAAAATTTTGTAAAAGAAAAGAAACAAAAATTAAATAATTATAAAATAAAATTACAAATGTTTAAAATTAAAAATCCCCAACAATTGTTTATCTAATTTTAAATAAATGTAGTATTTTTTTCATAACAGTTTGTAAACAAAAGAATATGTTTGTATTATTGTTGATATATTTTTTGGCATCTTGTCTGAAATTCATCAAAAAACACCCAAATATCAATAATTGAATGAAGAAAAAAAAAAAAAACAAAACGATCAACAGCCAACAAAGAAAAATTCACTTTCAATTCATTTAATTGCTCTTGTCGGCAAATTTTAATATTAATTACAATAGTTTTTTTTTGTATTTGCTGCTAAAGAAAAGTTTTATTTTTCTTTTAAACAAAGGAAGGGGGTTGTCATGATCACCGTTCTCAGTTGGTGTAACGATCATTTAGATGTATAAGTTTTTTTTTTTATTTTGTAATGTATGATGTATGTTTTTCTTTAGATGTTTATTTATTTTAAAACTAATAAATTTAAATTTTTACAAATGCTTAGAAAATTATGAGATATTTGCAATAGGGTGGCTGAATTAAAAACTTACAAGATGTTTTTGGAAATTTTTTTTATTAAAATAAAAATTTCTTTTGCAAATTTTTCTATAAAAAAGTGGATTTTTCGTCAATATTGCCATGAAAAAGGGCAAGTTTTGACAATTTTTTATTAAAAAAGAATTTTTGTAAATCTCCTATAAAAAAAGAAATTTTCGAAAATTTTCTAACAAAAAAGGATTTTTTTCGATAATGTCCTAATTAAAAGGGATTTTTCGAAAATTGTAGAAAATTTCACATAAAAAAAGAAATTTTTCGAAAATGTGCCAAATGTGCCAAAATTTCCTATAAAAAAGGAAATTTTTCGAAAAGTTTTTGTAAAAAAGTAGATTTTTTGAAAATTTCCTAATAAAAGGAATTTTTAGAAAATATTTTTTCGAAAATTTTAGAAAGTTAAAAAACCTATAAAAAAAAGGGAATTTTTCGAATTTTTTTTGTAAAAAAGGGAAGATTAGTAAAGATCTCGAAGATTAGTTTTAAAAAGGGATTTTTTTGGAGATTTCCTACAAAAAAAATAATTTTTAAAAAATTTCCTACTTAAAAAAGTTTGAAGATTTCCTATAAAAAAAAGAGAATTTTTAGAAAATTTTCTAATAAAATTTTAAAATTGAAAAAAGGAAATTTGTCATAAATTTCCTATAAAAAAGAATTTTTTTCTAAAATTTTATGTAAAAAGAGAAAATTTAACATTATAAAAAAAAAATTTGGAAAATTTCCTATAAAAAAGGTATTTTTTTAAATATTCCCTAAAAACGACAATTTCCCATAAAAAAGGGAATGTTTCGAAAATTTCCCATAACAAATTGGAATTTAAAATTTCCTATAAAAAATGTGAATTTTTCGAAAATTTTCTATAAAAAGCGAATTTTTTGAAAATGTCTTTAAAAAGGAAAAATTCCTATAAAAAATTCCTTAAAAAAGGACATTTTTAATTTCCTACAAAAAAGGACTTTTTTAAAAAATTTCCCATAAAAGAGGTATATTTTTAAAAATTTCATATAAAAAAAGAAATTTTTTAAAAAACTTGACATTAAAAATGGAATTCTTTGAAAATTTCCATAAAAAAGGGAATTTTTTTTATATAAAAAGAAACTTTCTAAAATTTTCTATAAAAAAGGTAATTTTTTAAAAATTTCCTATAAAAAAGGATATTTTTCAAAAATTTCCTTTAAAAAAGAGAATTTTTCGAAAATTTTCATAAAAAAGAGAATTTTTCGAATAAAAAGAGAATTTTCGAAAATTTTCAAATACTTGTAGAAAATATACTCCTATAAAGGGAACTTTCTAAAATTGAGTAAAAAAGAGGGAATTTTTCGAAAAACTTTTATAAAAAAGGGAATTTTTGAAAATTTCCTATGGTGGATTTGGTAACAAAAAAATATAAAAAAGACAATTTCTTTAATATTTCCTATTAAAAAAAGAATTTTAAAACATTTTCTATAAAAAAGTTAATTTTTCGAAAATTTTCTGGAAAAAGGGAATTTTGTGAAAAATTCGAAAAATTATTATAAATTATATTATAATTTCTATAAAAAAGGTAATTTTTCGAAAAATTTTCTGTAAAAAGTGAATTTTGTGAAAATTTCTTATAAAAAGGAATTTATTAATTATTTCCATTAAAAAGGGAATTTTATGAAAATTTTCTATAAAATAGAAAGTTTTCGAAAATTTTTCCATAAAAAGGGTTTTTTTGAAAATTTCTTATAAAGAAATTTTTCGAAAAATTTCTTATAAAAAAGGAATTCTTTTAAATTTTTTATAAAAAGGGAATTTTCGTGAGCATTTCCTATAAAAGCGAATTTATCAAAAATTTCCTATAAAAATTTCCTAAAATTCTTTTATAAAAAAATGGAATTAATAAAAAATTTTCTATAAAATGGAAAGAAATTTTCTATGAAAAGGGATTATTTTTCAAAAATTTCTTACAAAGAAACATTTTTTTTCAAAAATATCTTATAAAAAATGAATTTTTTCGAAAACTTGTTTTATTATAGGAATTTTTCATTAATAAACTGTTATTTTTGAAAAAGGTATTTTTTTAAATTATTATAAAAAAGTAATTTCTTAAAAATTTCCTACAAAAGATTTTTTTTTAATTTCTATGAATAGAAAGATTTCACTAAAATTTTCTTTAAAAATAGTATTTCTAATAAAAACATTTTAAAATTTAAAAAAATAATCTAAATATCTTTTTACAATATTTTTTGAAATTCGTTTTCCCACAAACAAATATTATCCATTTCTAATAGGGGTCAACATATTTCTTGCATAATATTGTATGTATAAACAAATTTTAATTATAGAAATATTTCTATCTTAAATTAAACTCAATAAAATCTATAATAAATATACAATGAGTATTTATTTTACAAATTTATTTAAAATAAATCTACATAAAAAACTAAACAAAAATATTTATATTTACAAAACAAACAAAATAAATGTACCAGACAAAGAATACGAAAAAAAAGAAATGTGTGGGAAGCAAAAATAATAATATTTTTTTCATAAAAAGCAAAACGTTTAACAATTTCTATGATGAAGGACCAATTTACATGACATGTTGGAATTTGAAATTAAATGTTAAAATTCGTTTTGGCCAAACATTATTATAATTTTGTCTTTTAAAATTTTTCGTATGTCTTTATGTTAATGTTTCTTTGTACATTAAAATATGTTGAATTTTATAGCTTAATTAAATATGTATGAATATTTTAATAAAGAACAAAAAAATTAATATTACTTTTTTAAGTATTCGATAATGCAGTGTTATGGTAAAGCAGTTTAAAAGATAAACATTTTCCTGAGTCATATTTTCATAATTTCAAACTTTTGTCTTTAGTTACAATGTTTTATATTTAATTAAACCAAAACTTGTTTTGCATTAATAACCTTGAACTGTTTAAATTGATTTTTAATCAGAGAACGAATAATATTTATTTCATTAAAAGAATCCTTTACTATTTACGTGTTTTTAAACTATTTTATCATGTGATTTAATAAACAGGACAAAAAGGAAGTAAATTCTTATAAATAAACACGTGGAAATAATGATTATTATACGATTATTGAGGAGTGTCATCTATAAGGAAACAAAAAAAAAATAAATAAAAACTATCAGTAAAATATTATAACCCAACACAACAATAACAACAACAACAATCATGCACTAAACATGTCTTTATATATGGAAAAAGACTTAAACACATTGAACATGCAAAGTTTTTGAAAATTTATCTACAAAAACAGGAAATTTCAATACAATCGTTAAATTAAAAAGGATATTTTATGTGTATGTGTGTATAAAATGGAAAAGGAGCAGCAACTCATTTGTGTGAAAGAAAAGTGTTGACTAAATCACATTTTAATATTATGTCGGCCTTTTCTTTTCCTAGAAATAAATAGATAATTTATTTTATTTCAAAATGAAGGGGGTTGGTTAATTTTAATAGTGGGCGAAAGCAGTACTTTAAAAGAATATTTTTATAGAAAAGATTATTTTATAGGAAAATTCCCAAAAATTTCCTTTTATTGATTTCCTCTTTAATGCATTTGTTAAAAGTTTCCTTTCAATAGGGAATTTACGATAAATTTCTTTTTACAGAATTTTTCGATAAATTTATTATATTATAGGAAATTTTTGATAAATTCCCTTTTTATACAAAATTTTCGATAAATTCCTTTTTTTATAGCAAATGTTCGTTACATTCCTTTTTTTATAGCAAATTTTCGATAAATTTTCTTTTTTTTTTAGGAAATTTTCGATAAATTTTCTTTTTCTAGGAAAATTGTCGAAAAATTCCACTTTCTGTAGTATATTTTCAATAAATTCCCTTTTTATAGGAATTTTCGATAAATTCCCTTTTTTATAGGAAATTTTAGTTAAATTCCCTTTTTATAGGACATCTTCGATAAATTTCCTTTCTATAAGAAATTTTCGATAAATATCCTATTTTAAAGAAAATTTTCAATAAATTTCCTTTTTTAAAGAACATTTTTGATAAATTTCCTATTTTATAGAAAATTTTCGATAAATTCCCCTTATTAAAGGAAATTTTCGAAAAATTCCTTTTTTTATAGGAAATTTAAAAAATTCCTTTTTCTTATAGAAAATTTTCAAAAAATTCCTTTTTCTTATTGTAAATTTTCGCAAATTTCCTTTTTATTATAGGAGCTTTTCGAAAAATTCCTTTTTTATATGAAATTTTCGAAAAATTCCTTTTTCTTATTGGAAATTTTCGAAAAATTCCTTTTTCTTATGGAAAATTTTCTATAAATTTCCTTTTTATAGGAAATTTTCAATAAATTTCGTTTTTATAGGAAATTTTCAATAAATCTCCTTTTTATAGGAAATTTTCAATAAATTTCCTTTTTATCGGAAATCTTCAATAAATTTCCTTTTTATAGAAAATTTTCAATAAATTTCCTTTTTATAGGAAATTTTCAATAAATTTCCTTTTTATAGGAAATTTTCTATAAATTTCCTTTTTATAGGAAATTTTCAATAAATTTCCTTTTTATCGGAAATCTTCAATAAATTTCCTTTTTATAGAAAATTTTCAATAAATTTCCTTTTTATAGGAAATTTTCAATAAATTTCCTTTCTATAGGAAATTTTCAATAAATTTCCTTTTTATAGGAAATTTTCAATAAATTTCCTTTTTATAGGAAATTTTCAATAAATTTCCTTTTTATAGGAAATTTTCAATAAATTTCCTTTTTATAGGAAATTTTTTAATAATTTCCTTTTTATATGAAATTTTTTAATAAATATCCTTTTTATAGGAAATTTTTTAATAAATTCCCTTTTTATAGGGATTTTTTTAATAAATTCCCTTTTTATAGGAAATTTTTTAATAAATTCCCTTTTTATAGGAAATTTTTTAATAAATTCCCTTTTTATAAGAAATTTTACAAAAATCAATTTTTAAAACGAAAATTTCGAAAAAAAATCTATATTTTTTAAGGATATCTTTAAAAAAATGTCCTTTTTTAAAGAAAATTTTCAAAAATGTGAGTTTTTAGATGGAATTTTCGAAAAATTTCTTTTTTCAATAACTTTTTTATTAAAAAGAGTAATTCTTGTTATATAAAAAAAGTTATTTCATTCTTTTAACCGGCTGCCTAAATGTTGTCATATGTAGCTCCATAGAAGACATCAAATATTTTAATTTAATTTTAATGCGTTTCTTGACCTCTTTTCAATTTTAATGATCAAATCATTTAAATCACCTTTGATTAGATAGTTACAACCTGTCACATAAAAAAATACCAGAACATTAAACAAGTCATTATTTATTTTCCCATTTTTCTTCTCTCTTCACTTTAGACATGAAACTTTTCCTTTTAAGTGCTTTTTTAGCACTTCTTTCGCTGGAGGTTGGGGCTCAGGATGACTATTGCTTTGGCAAAGACACCGAACGTACACAGACACGTCATTTTACCTCTAAAACGGCTTATCAAATAATTAAGGGCACAAATATGGATAAACAGTATTATGTTAATGGTTGTGTGGCACAAAAGATTTGGATCTTCCACAGGCATGGTACGAGATTGCCATCGAAGAGTACCATTGATAAGGCAGCGCATTTGGAACAGGTAAGGAGGGATTTTGGGTACTATATGCGATTTCATATAGTTTAATAGATTTTTGATTGCTTTAATTAAATATTTTGTTGACTTTTTTTCAGTTACGCGATTCAATTTATAATAATTATAAAGTTTTAAAAACTGCTCCCGATACGAATGGCTTGTGCCAGGAGGATTTAATAGCATTAAAAATGTGGAAATGGAACTCTAGTATAACTAGTGATATGGAAAATTATTTAACAAGTCAGGTGAGTGGTTCTTAAAAACAACTTAGAAATCTTTTACATACTCTTAGTTCAGATTTAGTTTCGGTCTAGTTCAGTTCTAGTTCGGTTCTAGTTCGGTTCTTGTTCATTTATAGTTCTAGTTTAGTTCTAGTTCAGTTCTAGTTCAGTTCTAGTTCGGTTCTTGTTCATTTATAGTTTAGTTCTAGTTCTAGTTTAGTTCTAGTTCAGTTCTAGTTCAGTTCTAGTTCAGTTCTAGTTCAGTTCTAGTTCAGTTCTAGTTCAGTTCTAGTTCAGTTCTAGTTCAGTTCTAGTTCAGTTCTAGTTAAGTTTTCTAGTTCAGTTCTAGTTCAGTTCTAGTTCAGTTCTAGTTCAGTTCTAGTTCAGTTCTAGTTCAGTTCTAGTTCAGCTTTAGTTAAGTTCTAGTTCAGTTCTAGATCAGTTCTGAATATTTCATACTTTGGAGATAGTAGATCAATATCTACATGTTTATTAGTTTGGCTGTCAATCTGCCCGTTCAGTAGTTCAACTGTCAGTCAGTTTGATTGTTCTATTTCTTAATGAACTTTCAATTTATTACTAAATATTATTAATGAATTAATATTTTTTACAGGGTTATGAAGATCTTCGTGGCACCGCTAAAACCTATCAAAAATACTATCCCGATGTATTAACTAAACAATATAATAACGCACACTATTTGGTAAGATAGAAAATATTTTAAAAATAAACATTAATGAAATATGTTTTATTTTTTTTTGTTTCAACAATATAGTTCCGTCACACTGATACTCAACGCACTACTGAAAGTTTTAAGGCCTTTAGTGAAGGTCTATTTGGGGCTGGTAATGCAGCAGTAGCTGAAGAAATTCCCGAAAAAGATTTACTTTTACGTCCCTATGATTATTGTGAATCATGGAAGGGACAAAATTATAAAGATGCAGATTCAGAATCATATAGATTTCGTAATTCAGATATATGGAATAAAACTATAGCTGATATATCAAAACGTTTGGGGTAAGCATCGGTAACAAATTTTGTCGCAACAAAATGAAATTAAAACAATTTGTTATAAGATTTCTAAATACAAATTTTATTTCCCTTAAATTGTTACTATAGATTCCAATACACTTTGGAAACTTCGGATGTGGAATTAATGTATGATATCTGTCGTTACGAGCAGGCTTGGCAAGTGGATCGTACTAGTGTTTGGTGTGCGGTATGTATATATTTTTTTAAATTGTATACTTTTAAAACGATTTTATAATGTTTTTTTTCCTGCAGGCCTTTTTACCCGAACAAGTTACCGTTTTAGAATATGAAGATGATATGAAATATTTCTATAAATCCGGCTATGGTTATGAAGCCAATACCCGCCTCAATTGTCGTGCCGTACAAGATATGGCCCATCATTTGGGCAGCTCTGAATCACCAAATGTTGTTGTTTATTTTGGACACTCGACCGGTGTACAAACTCTTATCTCTGCTCTGGGCATCAATAAAGATCAAATGTCTCTATTGGCCAGTAATTATGATAGCATGTCTCAACGCAAATGGAAAACCTCTAACATTGATCCTTTTGCTGCCAATTTCCTGGCTGTGAAATATCAATGTGATGCCGAACCTGTCGAAAAAGAAAAGGTGGTATTCTTCCTCAATCAAAATGCTGTCGATTTGGATTGGTGTCAAGTGGGTCTGTGCAATTGGTCGGAGGTTAAGAAACGTTATAGTACAATATTGAATGCTGAATGCGATTCGTACTATTGTGGTGATGGTGCTGCCACAATAAGCATTTCTTTGGTTTCCCTTTTAATGGCTGCCATTGTTTACTTAATTAATTCTATGTAAATTTTTTTAAAAACCTCTTCTTACTAAACTGTTTAATAACTGCTTTAATTTATGTCTAGTTAAAAGAACTAAAGTAATGTTTAATTGTGTATTAGTTTAATTTTATTTTATATTCTTGTATTTTTTATATGCATGTTTTGCATAAAAGAAATTTTAAAATATTTAAAAAAAAAAGTTTATAATTGTAAAGTTAAATGTACAAAAAATATGGTTAAAAAATAATTTTGTTGATTTTTTAACAATTAATAATTTCCATTTAGTGATTTTAGCAGAAATAATTTTAAATATTTTTTTTTATTAAAATGTTATATTGTGTACGTAATTGTTTAAATTTAATTTCATTATTTAATAACAAACTATAATTTTATTATAAAAAAAGCTTTATAATTTTAATAAAATTATTTGAAATGTTAAAAAATGTCTTTTCTTTGGAAGAAAGAAAGAAAGAAAATTTAATCAAAATTCTCAAAAATTGAGAATTTTTCACCTTTTTTTAGGGAGAGATGTAATATTAATGAAATAGAGAATGAATTTGTAGATCATAAAGAGTTTCTATCGAAATGTATAACTTTTTAACAAATATAATTATATTCCTTGATTTAGAATGTATCTGCTTTACGAAGTAGTTCTGTAGTTCATTAAATAACGTTGAATGTTGTTTAAATATGTATAACATTTGAATATTGTTTATCAAAAATCTGTGGCAATAAAATTGATTTATTAATTTCTGAAAACTCAGACACGAAAAGCTAGGACACAATCAAATAGTTGATTGGTATTGCCAACCTATCTCAAATGCTTGAGTACAGACATAAACCAAAGACTGGCAATGCGGTACTGACACCTGCATTATCGACATTATTCAAAATTACAATTAGGACCGCAAACTACAAACGTTAGTTAGTTAGTTAGATAGTTAGGTAGTTAGTTAGTTAGCTTGTCAGTTAGTTAGTTATTTAGTTAGTTAGTTAGTTATTTAGTTAGTTATTTAGTTAGTTATTTAGTTAGTTATTTAGTTAGTTAGTTGGTTAGTTAGTTATTTAGTTAGTAAGTAAGTTAGTAAGTTATTTAGTTAGTAAGTAAGTTAGTTAGTTAGTTAGTTAGTAAGTTAGTTAGTTAGTTAGTAAGTTAGTTAGTTAGTTAGTTAGTTAGTTAGTTAGTTAGTTAGTTAGTTATTTAGTTAGTTAGTTAAATAGTTAAATAGTTAGTTAGTTAGTTAGTTAGTTAGTTAGTTAGTTTGTTAGTTAGTTAGTTTGTTAGTTAGTTAGTTAGTTAACTAGTTATTAATGTTCTTGGCAATCCCTATTACTTTTATTAAAACTACTGCATTCACCTCTTTTACCCCCCAACTTCTTATAAACAAATGTCATATTAGTTCATGGCGCATACAATCTGTCTCTTTTCATTCTCTTTTGCATTACTCCACTTACATCTCCCTTTCATCAATGCGTTTTATTTATCAGTTCTTAGTTTGAAGTCTTAACAATACGTTCGTCCTCCGTAAGTGCCGTAATAAAAACATAATTTTTAAATGAAATAATATTTAAATTAATACAAAAAGTGGAAAAAAATAAAGCGAATAAAAAGTTCTTTAAGAAAATGTGAAGTTTTGTTAAAAAAACGCGATATTTAATAGACTATTTTTCTACAAAAAAGAAGCTGTGAAAAAATGTGCTGCCGGCAGCGCAGTCGTGAAGAAAAAATGTGTATCCATTGATTTATTAGTTTTGCGAATTCTCTCTTGTTCGGTTTTTTTTTAATGCAAAAGTGTTTTGTTGTTTCTATTACGCAGGGGGAGTTATGCGTGAAGCTATAAAAAGAGAGCATCAGTTAAAAAAAGAGTAAACAAATTTTATATAAAGTAAAAGCTCCAACTATGGCCTGTTTTTTATTAAAATAAAGTAAAAATATTTAAAAGTATGAGTGTGTGTGTAAAATTGTTTTTGTGTGTTGTTGACATAAGTTTTAAGGGAAATAAAAAAGATGTTGTCGAAGGCTTAAGAAAAGCAAATTTAGGTTGTGTTAAAAAAAATTTGGCTCAAAATGTTATTTTTAGACTAGACTATAGACTAGACTATAGACTAGACTATAGACTAGACTATAGACTAGACTATAGACTAGACTATAGACTAGACTATAGACTAGACTATAGACTA
>NC_060953.1:55659151-55661300 GCF_022045245.1 Lucilia cuprina
CTAGAACTGAACTAGAACTGAACTAGAACTGAACTAGAACTGAACTAGAACTGAACTAGAACTGAACTAGAACTGAACTAGAACTGAACTAGAACTGTACTAGAACTGAACTATAATTGAAATAGAACTGATTTAGAACTAAATTAATTATTTAGCAACTGACTACAAATCTGGTTTATGAAGTATTTTTGCGAGTGATAAATAAATATTTAACAGATTTTGTTTTACTTTTTTATACCCGGACACGACACTAATGCTATTACACAAATGATACATTTAATACTTTTTAATATCTTGTAAGTTGTAAATTTTATTTTTTCTCCTATTGGCAGACTCATCAACCATATATACTCTAGAGTAAACGTTATCATTCATAAATATTACGTTAATGGATGCAGAATGGTCTTGAACATTTGTCTTTATGACTTTAATATAAATGGAATGAAAGTGTGGAAGGTTATATCCATATGACAAATTTGTCGTACAACTAATATGTGTTTGAAAAGGACCAAAATTCATATAAACACAAACAAAGTATAAATATGATTTAATATTAGTCAGGTGGTATTAATAATGACATGTCTCCCATAACACTTTAATACTCTTTGGGGAATGGCTTTTAGTAAAGGTTTTTTTGTCCAAAGGATCTAGTGTTAAAGTTAAGAAATACTTAATACTAAATATGAAAATTATTACATTTTTGTTATATAAATAAGAACGGGTTTATGTGTGTTTCATTATTTACATACATATTTCCATCTATCCCAAATAGTGATGAGCAGATAATTGTTGATATGAAACTGTGTAAAGTGTTAGAAAAGACTTTTTGATTTTATGATATAGTTAATGTATGGAAATATATACAAATTTCAAATGTGCATGTATGATCAGGAATAAGGTACACCTTACAGAAAATTTTTGAATATTTATTTCAAAATAATCTCTCTTTAGAAGTGTTTGAAATCTCTCAAGTTTCTAACTAAAATGTAAATAAAAATATTTAGCAAAATAATATTTAAAGCAAAAGAAATAAATTTCAAGCAATTTTCCTTTTATTTTGACATTTATTAAATAAAAAATTGTCACCTTTGTGATGACAAATTATATAATATGTTATTAAGATGTGAGGTTAGTCTAGAGCAACGTGACAAAACACGTTTAATATAAGTATTAAATATACAAAATATTACATTATACAAACATGATTAAACATTCGAAGGTAGTTTGATAAATGGCGATTATTATGACCAACAAAATATTGTCAACTTAGAATAACTTTCTGAGTCGATGTTTATTTTATTGTTATATTTAACCTCCAATTTTCTTTTTCATTATACTAACTCAACTCATACATCACTTGTCGCACAACCTGCGTACTCATCTTTTTTTAATAACCCTACATGCTTTTAGCCTTTAGCGCAAATGAAGCAAAATGGGGGAAATGTTTGCCAATTAGTAAACTACTCCATATTAAATCACCGGAAACATCAACACGTGTCACACAAGTATGATAAAAATCATTTTAAACTGATATATATTTTTAACAACTCACTAATACACGTTTTGTAGACGAAAATTTAAAATGGCCTAAAGTATTAATACTAATTTTAACGTTAACTTAATAGCATAATTTTCCCCAACACGTTTGAAAAAATGTATAGTTATTTACAAATATATAAGTATGAATTAAAACATACTAAGGCTATGGTATCACGTGACTATTATTAAAGATTTTTATTATTTTACACAAGATTTTATAATAATTAAACATTTTCATTTATAGAAACATAAAAAATACTTACATATACATTCATATTAAGTTCTTGTTCTCTTTTTGTAAGTGTTTGGAACTTAAGGAAGATAGGTTGCCGTCTTTGCAATGCTTTTCTTGGGCTATGTAACAGGCGTGAAAATTTAGTACTCTTTGATATTTACATATAACACGGTAACCCCAAGAATTTTATGTACTTTTTCTAACTTATAAATTTCAAAAATAGTACTTATAGTAGTCTGGTTTATAGTTTAGTCTAATCTATAGTCAAGTTTACAGTCTAGTCTATAGTCTAGTCTATAGTCTAGTCTATAGTCTAGTCTATAGTCTAGTCTATAGTCTAGTCTATAGTCTAGTCTATAGTCTAGTCTATAGTCT
>NC_060953.1:55661400-55663270 GCF_022045245.1 Lucilia cuprina
TCTAGTTCAGTTCTAGTTCAGTTCTAGTTCAGTTCTAGTTCAGTTCTAGTTCAGTTCTAGTTCAGTTCTAGTTCAGTTCTAGTTCAGTTCTAGTTCTGTTTTTGTTCTTGTTCAGTTCAAGTTATATTTAATTTTTCTGCAATTAATTATGAATTTCCTTTCGAACTGACATAAACTTACTATTTGTTTATTTATAAATAAACATCTTGCAAAATTGTAAATAAAAAGAAAAAGTAAATCATTATGTTCTTTAATCTTCATATTTTTTCAGGAACACATTAAATTATTTATAAGACAAAAATAGGCATTAATCTTATGCATGAATGAACGGGAATTACGAGCTTAAAAATTGAACTTTGTATATGGCAATGTAAAATATTGAATACCCTATTTAAAAAGTTCTTAAAAGCAAAAAAAAATCTTATTAGTGAAAAAAAACACATTAATATATTATATAACATTAAGGATGTCTTTGCAATTGAAATCGAATGAAAATTCATGAGAATTCGAAACAATTATAAAGGAGATTTTGATCTCTTTCAGTTATCGCAATTTGCCTACAAAATCAGTGCAGAGAGTTTTAAATAAAAAATTAGCTTAAAGAATTTTTTTTTAAACAAAGATATTTTTTGTCATAAATTTTAAAGAATATTAAAGTACGTTTCATAAGGTGGGATTGTATAGAAACTGATATTTTGTGTGGGAGTTTAATTTTTAAGTATGTAAGTATGTAGGTTTGTGTCAATATTCATTTGATATGTGCATTGAGGCATAAACTTCAGGAAACTGTTTACTACTCCGACTTGTTCTCTCACAATGCTACGGTTTATGTCTATTTGAATATGTGTGCATAAATGAGAGTATTTATGATGTTTATTTACTGTTATATACATAAATATGAGTATGTATAAAAAACTACATACAATGAAAAAGTTCATTGTTATTTTTGTATTCATCATAAATACAAGTTACTTACACTCTTATATTTATACGCATTTCAAGTTTGATTATTTTGTTTATGGGAGAGAAGGATAACAGGAGTGCGTATGAGTAACATTGTTATTGCTTATAGGCAGTTACGCATATACTTACTTTCATACATATTCATGTAAGTATATATGTATGTATATACATTAGGGAGTGTTTAGTTTTTCCCAGTAAGTTTATTTAAGACTATAAATCTATGCCAAGAAAACTTTATTTCCACTTTTCTTGTTGCCCTCCCTATTAAGAGTTTGTGTTTGTTTGTTACTTTATACAAGAATATTTTTCATTAAAATTTACTGCCAAAGGTGATAATTAAAAACATGACACATTCCTTACAACCAGAAAATGAGGCAACACCCTCCCATTCATCCATCATTATTTCTTTTGCATGTGTTAAAATACGAAATCAGATTTCAGTAATTTTCATTTTTAAATCTGAAGAAGTCTTTATGAATTTCCATTAAAGCATGTGATTTAAATTCAATTACTAAAAGTGTTTATTTGTTTTTATTTTGTTAATTTTCGTAATGACTACTAATTTGTTAAAGTTTAATTTCTTGTGTTAAATTCTCATTGTTGGGCTAGTTCAAAATATGTGTTAACGGATGTGTTAACGAATGTCTTCCATCGAATAAATTTTTTCAATTTAGTTCTAGTTCAGTTCAAGTTCAGTTCAAGTTCAGTTCAAGTTCAGTTCAAGTTCAGTTCATGTTCAGTTCATGTTCAGTTCAAGTTCAGTTCAAGTTCAGTTCAAGTTCAGTTCAAGTTCAGTTAAAGTTCAGTTCAGTTCAAGTTCAGTTCAAGTTCAGTTCAAGTTCAGTTCTAGTTCAGTTCTAGTTCAGTTCTAGTTCAGTTCTAGTTCAGTTCTAGTTCAGTTCTAGTT
>NC_060953.1:55663370-55677408 GCF_022045245.1 Lucilia cuprina
GAACTAGAACTGAACTAGAACTGAACTAGAACTGAACTAGAACTGAACTAGAACTGAACTAGAACTGAACTAGAACTGAACTAGAACTGAACTACAACTGATCTAGAAGTGCCGTTTAAATGTTTTAATAACAATACGAGGTTTATTTTCTATTTTACATTTTTTCCATTGGCATCATAATTTGCTCCAGTTTTGTATAATATTGTTGTTTAATGGTTCGATAGTTGCTATTTGCTTTAAACACAAAGCTACAAACAACAACTATAAAAGGTGTCCTTATATTTTTTATATTTTCGGGGATTATGTTTTTTGCTAAAAAGGCATAAATGCTTCTTTTGTCATATTTTTCCATGAATAAAAAGATGTCTGCAGGTACAATTTTGTGTATTTGTTATATGTAATTTTGGCTATTTTTGGAGGGGATAGAGGCTAAATACTTTCTGCTGGATCAACGGCAATTTATGTTGTACAATAAAAACCAAAATGTTTTTGTGTATAAGCAACAGGTTAAAACAAATAGGGGAAGTTTTGTAATGGAGCAAGTTGGTTGAAGCACTTTTAGTGGACAATTGTAACCGCAAGTTACAATTAAAGTAGTCAACAGTTTGTTAAAATTTTTTGATAGATTAATGGTTTGGGGATTTCATGGTAAAGATTTAGAATGATTAGAAGGCTGTTAGCTAATGTTCGGGACATTAATTGTCCTTTAGTATTAATTTTATAAACATATAGATGTCACAAGATAAGGCCCTGTTAAAACACACTAATAAACCTTTAAAAATATACAATAATAATATAAAATTAAACTATTTTTTTAATATTCTACATTAATATACAACTCAAAGGTTAAAAACTTTTAACTATCTATATTTTTGTTTTATTATATCAAATGCTTATTTAGGTCTTTAATTTGCTGTTTTAAAAAAACTTTTTAAAAGTAGACTGTTTTAAGAACCCAAAAAGGAAATAAAGCTTATTCCTTTTTGTTCATTATTATTCTTAATCCAGGTCACTGAGGTTTCTCTTTTTACAAAATTTTTAAACCACAATATTCCCACATACACGCTGAACAGTTGAAGCAACAACAAAACAGAATAAAATTAAAAAAAACATAATGAAAGTCAAATGAATAAAGCAACAAATAAATATTGAAAAGTATAAAATAAGAGAAAGAAGAAATGTAACAAATACACAGAACAAAAATATTGGATACTTTCTAGGGAATTAAACACGCACTTGGGTAAATAATCAGAAAATGAATGAAAATAAGAAAAAACACATAAATAAAGAAAAAAAATGTAGAGCAAACGAAACTGAAAAATGTGTAACACCACAAAGTAAATATCAAAACAACAAGTGAAATGAACAAAATTACGTTAAAACCGAACGGGTGATGAGCTATAAGAGGACCATCATGAAACTTTTATGCTGAACTTGAACAGAAGTAAAACAGAAGTAGAAAAAAACTAGAACAGAACAAGAACAGAACTGGAACAGAACTGGAACAGAACTAGAACAGAACTAGAATAGAACTAGAACAGAACTAGAACAGAAATAAAACAGAACTAGAACAGAACTAGAACAGAACTAGAACAGAACTAGAACAGAACTAGAACAGAACTAGAACAGAACTAGAATAGAACTAGAACAGAACTAGAACAGAACTAGAACAGAACTAGAACAGAACTAGAACAGAACTAGAACAGAACTAGAACAGAACTAGAACAAATGTACTAAAAATACACAGTAGCTATTCATTATAAAATTATCATTCTGCAAAAATTGCTTAATAGTTCAGCTTACTTTCGTAGAATATTCGTAAAAAATTACAGAAATAATTATTCACATTCAACAGAATTTCAGGGAAATGCTGTTGATTTACTTTAGTAAGTCGACGCAACATTTTTGGGGTCATAATAGAAAATGTCAAGGGAAATTACAAACCAAAGAAAACAAATGAAACAACATTAAAAAGGGATCTACAGGCAATTTGGTAAACAAAGTTTTCTTAAAATATTAATTTCTTTTTTTCTTCTTTCATTTCAAACTTTAGTTCATTCGCAAATTTTTATTGATATTTGTGCATGATTTTTTTTGTAAGAAATGACTTACTGAAGCGTTAATCGTCGATGCGTATGATTGATACAAATTAATTAAATATTGTCCATACGTCATGTGAGAACTAGGAATGAAATTTTTTATTTTTATACAAAAATATATTTCGATTCATATTGTGATTGACTAATTAAGTAATTGTTTTATAAATAATACAAACATAAATAGTACAACTATTTCGAAAAGTTTTGTTAGAAAACTTTTCTCTCGTTTCTTATAGTTGTTGTGTGATGCTTTATTAAGTTTTTTTTTTATTGAGCGGAGCAGGAATGGTAATTGTATTATTAATGCTTGAACAACTGTAAGTATCAAAAAAAAGCTTCACTCTTCTCCCTAGACGTTTTTTCATAAAGTTTGTTGCTGCTAAATCCTTTAGGGGATTTGTTTTAGATTTTCCTTCCGTTTATTGTACATGAAAAGAGAAAAAAACGTGAAAAGGTAGAAAAAAAAGCAGAAATAAGAAATTATTATGTGTCATAGACCATAAACCAAATAAACATTAAACATGAAAATCATTCACCTGTATTAGTATTTAAAACAACAACAAAGCAACACAACTACTCAACTTTAGTTTTTTTTCTTTTAATTTTATTCTTTCATTCTACTCCTTCATTATTTGTGGGGCAACCTGCAGTGGCTGCCAGCAAGCAACAGCTCTAACAACAGTTTGTTATCCATGGTTGGCTGCTTGACTGTTTAAGTATTCCTGGCAATAAAAGTGTTAATTTTATTATAATTGTTTTAAGTTTCTTCCATTTTTACTTTTTGTTCTCTCCTCATTTTCACTTTTACAGTTTTTGTTTGGTTTTTTCTGTACAATTCGTTTTGATGTTTTTTTTTTTGAAGAACAACTGTCAGTGTCAGTTAATAGAAAAGAAATCTGACAGAGAGCGTGTAAGTGTATGAAACAGGAAACTTCTGAAACAAATTATAAAGTTATTTTGAAGTAAAAATTTGTGTTATTCTTAAAAAAAAACATGAAAATAATTAATAATTTAAGAAAAATAAGTAATCAATAAAGTCGATTTATGAAAATCCATTATATTGTTTAATAAACGTTTTTTTTTAACAATTTTTCTAAATATTTTTCCATCAATTATTTCTATACACTAATTTACTATAAATTTAATTTTAAAATTTAAATACATTAATCACAAGCAGGTGCTTTATTTTTTTCATTTTCTTCGTATTCTAAACTCATTAGCAATTCCATTTGTAATTTAATTATAAATTTACAACGTCAAAAAAAATGAAAACTCTAAATCTTAAATTGAAAATTTATTGCAAATGGAGACACATCTGTCTGTTCTGGAAGATGCCAACAAAACATAAAAATAAATCTTTAATGCTAAAAGACTTTTTATTTTAATGTTGGAACTGCAAAAAAGAACAACGAATAAATTACAATTTATGGTAGAACTTAATACTCATTTAATGAACCTTTATTGCGAGATGTAAATGAAAAAGTGTAGTTATTGATATATTCTTAGCTTCGTAATTTTTATGTTAAGTTAAGATATAGCTTATATCTAGTTTAGTTCTAGATCAGTTTCAGTTAGGTTCTAGTTCACTTCTAATTTAGTTCTAGTTCAGTTGCAATTCAGTTCTAGATCAGTTCTACTTAGTACAGTTCTAGTTTATTTTTACTTCAGTTCTAGATCAGTTCTAGTTCAGTTCTAGATCAGTTCTAGTTCAGTTCTAGTTAAGTTCTAGTTCGGTTCTAGTTCAGTTTTAGTTCAGTTCTAGTTCAGTTCTAGTTCAGTTCTAGTTCAGTTCTAGTTCAGTTCTAGTTCAGTTCTAGTTCAGTTCTAGTTCAGTTCTAGTTCAGTTCTAGTTCAGTTCTAGTTCAGTTCTAGTTCAGTTCTAGTTCAGTTCTAGTTCAGTTCTAGTTCAGTTCTAGTTCAGTTCTAGTTCTAGTTCAGTTCTAGTTTAGTTCTTGTTTAATTTTAATTTAATTAATTTATTTAAGTAAAAAAATTACTAAAAACATTAAAATTGTTTTTATTTTTTTCATAAAAATTTTAAATATGTAATAACATTTTCTGTATTTTTGCGTTAATGGCAGCATGTTAATTTCTTGTGTTGTTGTACAGAACCAAATTTAATTTTTTGTCTTCAAATGAGCTTTTTATTTATAAGAATGGCCGACAATTTCCCAATTAGTTATTTTAAATAAATTAATTTTGATTTAAAACTAAGGTGAAAAACCATTAAATTTACTTTCCATCATTAGATCTTGTTATATACGTAAGTGGTGTTACTAATTTAAAATTTTAAGTTCCATTTAGTTTTGAAAATAAATTTTAATTAGACAAAAACAAATTTTGGGGGGAATGGTATTTGAAGAAACTTATTTAAATGTTTATGATTGTAATTAGTTATCTTGGAGAATTTGGAAGAAAAAATTACACAATTTGTTTATTTCTTATGAAAAACTTTAGTGAGAAAATAGTTTTATTTATGTCAATTTGAATTACATTTTTTTGCAATTTCACATATTTTAATATTAGTAGTTTATATCTATGTGTTTTACTTACATACATATATCCCAACCAAACTATGTAGCGATACACTTTTTTAAATGTCATCTCATTCCTATGCCAGTTTTGTTCTAAATCAGTAATAGTAAATTTAGTTTAAGGTGTAATTTTTTTGCATAAAGCTTGAAAATTGAATTTTTTACATAAAAGAAAATTCTTATAAATTGGTACTTCCTTAGCTTTCTCATTTTCAATTGTCCTCTATAAGAGACACTCAACACTATAACTTAATGTTTAAATGTGTGCGTATGTATGAGTATCTGAGTAATGTAAAGATTTTTATTTTTATTTGTGTAAATTTCTATTGTAATGCAATTAAATTCTTTCATTAAATCTCCACACTCTCGTACCTCCAACAATGCATGTTATACACAGACTTAAATGTAAGTGTATAATATACCCGACGGGTTCTTTAAGGAATCATTTCTCTCTTAACTAAGTGGGAGATAATCATGTTTAGCTAAAGGGTGGCTATTTAAAACAACCCAATTAGTGGACAATTAATTTTGACTCCGATATACAATTGTATTATCCTAAATCTTACCAATTCCGTTTCGCTAGACTTGTAACTATTGTAATCCGTACTCAATTTCAAGAACTTCTTGGCAAATAAATATCTATATGTGTGTATGTATTACTGCTATTTACACCCATACAAGTTTTTATATCCTTTCTATAAAATAAAAAAAAAATATGTATCTGTGTTATTTATGTACGTGTATGTTTCTACTTGTAAGAAAGTAGTTGAATCAGAAAATGTTTTCAAAGGTTGTACAACATTAATTAGCGCTAATTGGAAATTACAACAAATGGGGTTTGACTCTTTGGTTGGCTGGCTGACTGTTTGTGTTCGATGAGTTTTCTTGTCGTTATTACTCTTTCGGAAGCCAAATAGCAATATAAAGTGATTTCTCCAAAGACATTTGCCATTAGAAGAAACAACATAATATTGTAAATGTTCGTGAAAACATAAATATTTATAGGTTCTGTAAGGAATTATACTTGTATATTCATGTGCTAACAGAGACGCATGGTTGAACACAATGGTCCTTTAGAGGATTTTTAAGAGGACGTACATAAGTTATAGTTAAAACAACAGACTGATTTCTGTTCTAGTTCTGTTCTAGTTCTGTTCTAGTTCTGTTCTAGTTCTGTTCTAGTTCTGTTCTAGTTCTGTTCTAGTTCTGTTCTAGTTCTGTTCTAGTTCTGTTCTAGTTCTGTTCTAGTTCTGTTCTAGTTCTGTTCTAGTTCTGTTCTAGTTCTGTTCTAGTTCTGTTCTAGTTCTGTTCTATTTCTGTTATTTTTTTGTTTTAGTTCTGTTCCAAATCTGTTCTAATTCTGTTCTTGTTCTAATCCATTTCTGTTCTAATCATGTTTTTGCTAAGTTTTATTTCTATTTTTATAACAAAATATTTTTCAAAGGAAGCCATTGTGTTTGAAATAAAAACACAAATAAATCCATGCACAATAAACAAACTGTTAAAAGGATTCTTTTGTCTCTACGAACGCATGTTAATCAGGCGCGCAAAAAACTTGTATAAAAATTATTTGAATTAATCATTAAACTGCAAGCAAGGGAAACTTATAGTTTAAGAAAATTATTTACTATTTTATAAAAAAAATTTTATAGTTTCTTATTGGAAAATCAGCAGATTATTCTGTGAGTCCTCCTAATGAACATACATATATATTTGTGGTTGCACATAGCAGATTCTACATGCGTCCTCACAAACATATTTGTTAAATTCATTTTATTATCATAAAATTTATCTTAATAAATGTTTACGTTATTTTACTTTTTTCTCCAGCAGTCATCATAAAGGACTATTACAGCAAATTTTCTTCTAGTGTGTATGATTCTATTTAATAAATGTCTTTTATTTAATTATTCTTTCTACCGTTGTTTTGTTTTAATTATTATATTCTAATAGTAGGTGCTCGTCTAAGAAAGACAATTTCACATGTACGTTTATTCAATTGCCATATTAAGTAAAATTCATTAAATTAGGAAAAAAATTATACAGATATAAATCCTTTTTAATGTCTGCAAGGTAAATACATGCCAAGGGTTTTAATATATTTATTTGTTTTACTCATTTGATCACGTTTATATAATTATAAAATAATTATTTTATTTTGCATATACATATGTACCTATCTTAATACACAGATACATATAAATGTATTAATTTATTTTATGTCAGAAAAAATTTTAATTAATTTTTTTCTATAAATAAATATAACATTTAAATCTGTCAAATTTAGTTAGTAGTGTCCTTTATGTATATATTAGTAGTGACTATAACCGGCCATTTAAATAATAAATTCAATTTTATGTATAGCAAAATTCATGAATGTAAATTATAAGATTTTTTTAATAAACAAAAAAATTCCCACTGACGTTGCAATAACTAGTTTAGCTTGTATAAAATTTTATCTCGATACCGATAAAGATTATAATTTACTGTGGAATGCTTCAGGCATTAATAAAGGGATAATACTTAAGTTTCTTTCAAGTTTATAATTTATTTAGCCTGCAGTGTAATGAATATGTACAAACAGGTGAACAAATGTTAAACAAATTGCTAACGGGTCAATCAGAACTTAAAACAACGTAGAAAATAGTCCGGCATGTCTGACTATTTGCTACTCTACACTAATCCCTTTACTACATTCGACGTTATAGACAAATCTATAGTGAGGATTAAAAACTAATTCATAGTCAAGAATATAATGTAAACTGAACTATACTTTAGTCTAGACTATATTATAGGCTAGACTATAGTCTGGACTATAGGCTAGACTAAAGACGACTAGAATAGAACTAGTACAGATCAAAACAAAACTAAAACAGAACTAGAACAGAACTAGAACAGAACTAGAACAGAACTAGAACAGAACTAGAACAGAACTAGAACAGAACTAGAACAGAACTAGAACAGAACTAGAACAGAACTAGAACAGAACTAGAACAGAACTAGAACAGAACTAGAACAGAACTAGAACAGAACTAGAACAGAACTAGAACAGAACTAGAACAGAACTAGAACATAACTAGAACATAACTAGAACAGAACTAGAACAGAACTACAACAGAACTAGAACAGAACTGGAACAAAACTATAGACTAGAATATAGACTAGACCATAAACTAGACAATACTATAAGCAGTTTATATTATCACATTAACTATTATTGAAAATAAAGACATCTATGGGTTGATGTCTGCATTAAAAATGGTACCTCCTTAATAATATTTTGCTCATATTGAATAAAAACAAATACGCTCCTAATAGTTTGCTATAGTACATATTCATACCTACATGTTCCTGTTATTGATTGAAATGTTTTTCTTTCTCTACTTTAAAATGAATATTTTAAGTCCTTATGAGTAAAAGTATTTGTACCGAAAAGTAAGGCATTAAGCAAAAAAAGGGTTCTTTTTACGAATAACAAAAAACACATTATAGCCAAAACTTGTAACATATTTTGATTTCGTTTTTAAATATTTGAAAGAAAAATATAAAAAATTTAAGAATAACCCAACAAATATTCTGAACGTGAAAGTAAAGGAAATGATGAAATTTTTGGAAAAATAAAATGCTAATTTTTGAATTTTCCTTTATTTTACAAAAAATCTAAAATGTTTATAAAAATGTTTGCTGTATTTTGTATTTTCAAGTTTTTTTTTTTTTTTGGAAAAATGTTTATTTTAACTTTTACTAAAAGAAAAACGTAACGAAAATAAATTTTAAACATCATTTCATATTCATGAATTTAGACATAATAGAAAACAAAGTTCAAATTATAATGTATGTGTGCATATATGTCTGTATGATTGTTTGTATGTTTGTTTAAATAAATACGACAAACTTTAAGCATCAAAAATGATAAATAAATCATAGAAAATTAAACCACTACATATGAATGTATATATACTATAGGCCAACATATTTTTAGAAATTTTTAAGTCTTTCTTTTCTAATGTGTGTTTTTCTTTGCCTTTTGTTAATGTAATATTTCGTTTAAGGATGTTTTTATTGGAATTAGACAAAAATATTTTGTGATTGTGAGGAATACCTATTTTAAAATCAATGAATGTTTAAAGCTTAATGTGTTTGTTGAAAGCCATCACAAGCACAAAGCTAAATGTATTGCTTATTTGGAAGTAGTTTTGTAAGCAAGAGATTTGTATTTTCAGCTTCTAAAGATTTTTTTTAACAAAAAAAGATTAAACTGGTTCTGACATATACGCTACAATATAAACTTTTATATTTTTGTCTACATATTAGAATATCGGAAAATTTATAAGTTAATGTGTTTATTTCTTAGAAAGAAAGTGTTTACTTAAAAAAAAATTAAAAAAATTTTGCTCATTTAAGTGAAATATCTTTGTACAGATGTCTTGCGATAAATAAAGATACATAACATGACAGATTCATACGACTTTTTATGAATGTTTAGCAAAATATAGAAATATTTGTAAATCATTAGGGTGGTTGATGTAATATTAATAAATAAGTTCAAATAACCGGTTCAGTCGTAACAAAATTTCAAATTTTTCAACTTTGAAAGGTGTTTGTAGGTAGAAAGGGGTCCAGCGGTTATGTCTACAGGTCCACTCGTCTGTACGTATGTTAGTCCATACGTTCATCTTTGTGCTCATATAATTAACATTTTCCCTTCACTATTGGAGTTGGTACAATTTGCTCCATAATATCATTTATTTCTCATATAAACGATAACTCTTAATAGAGTTCTAATATTTTTTAATTTATTTACTTTTAATCGAGCTTCATATAAAGTCTCCTTCTCTTCACATAAAAAAAACGGTAGAAGATACAATTCACTGTCAAAACATTCATTTAAGTTCTTACTTTGTCAACTACTGTTGTAATTTTAACAACGCATCGTTGTCATTGCAACTACTCATTGTTGTCATCGATTAAGCTTTGTGTCATTTCGGCAATACATCGTTGTACTTTCAACAACACAAAGTTCTCTTTGTCAACATAGCGTTATCACTTTGCTGACACATTATTATTTATACCCTACACCACTTTAGTTGGGAGGGTATATTGGGTTTGTGCTGATGTTTGCAACACACCATAAGTGGTCCTATACCCACCTTAAAGTATACCATACCGATTTAGCTATGTCCGTCTGTCCGTCCGTCCATGTAAACCTTGTAATCTAACTTCAGGTCGCAATTTTGTAGATAATTCAATGAAATTCGATACATGATCTTCTATTGTCCCACATAATCGTCTATGATACCGTTGACTAAGCCTGTTGAAAATGGTTGACATCGGTCCATTATTTCAACTAACTCCCATATAACTGAACCCATCCAATAGGGCTTTTAAGTTCATAATTATGTTTAATTTACTAATATCTCGACAAAAACTGCAAAAATATAGTTCTATACTAGTCTTGATGACCCTCACGAATTCTATGGGTCATATGACCCTAGCCCCTATGAAAAGCCCCCATCAAAATTTCACTTTAATGTGAAGGTTAAGGTACAACTTAACTTAAATGCTTCATTATGGCAACTAAATCACATTATATTTTTGTAAACCGTGTAGGGTATTAAATGATCGGCCTCGCCCGAAATTTCTTACTTGTTTTTTGTTGATTTGAAAAGTTCGGATATATTTTTTGTTGGTAATTTGAAAACTATAAGTAAATACTTTGACAACGTATGTTACTGAAAAGTTATAAACACCTTGGTGTCAATTTGGTATCAGGTGTGTTTAATTAAAAAACGTCTTTCTTCTTGGTTATAAAATGACTATGAAATGGTCTGCTGATTTTCCCTGTTTTCTCTCAATTCAATAGATTTCCATAGAAAAGTGTATGTGCCAAATATATCAAAGGAATTTATTGATTTTTTATATTGTATTCCTTCCATAAACTTAAAACACATTGCAAGTTTATGCAAAATATTATTTTATAATTGTATCCACAACATTAGTATTCTTCAACATCTCTTAGATAACAAATATTTTACTAGTAATATCTCTTGACCTAATATCCTGCATAAAGACAAAAACTTATTTGTATGAATAAGTATAACCAAGTGAACTAATCTATATGATAATATCTGAAAGTTAAAATAACCTATATTTAAAAATAATATTTATTCAGTTTTTCTTTAAGCACGAACAATTTTAAAAAATATATTTAATACAGTTGGATTAAATGAAGTTAAGCAAGCATAAAATACAGTTTATTTTCAAAGCTTGACTAAAAACTTATTTACAGAACTTCGATCAAAGTTTATAATTAACAAAACCAAGGTTAACAAAATAAGTTTACAAACTACACAAAAATGCGAAGATCACTCAAAACTAAGACTATCAGTAAAAACATTTTCTTTTAATTTTGACAAAATTCTTAATTTTCCATAAAATATTGACTGTATCATAAAAACATATACATATATGTAACTTATTTAACTTTTCAAAGTAAAATATTTCCTATAATATACTAACTACACACATACAACTACTTTGATAAACTATTCAAATACTGCTACTACTCCAACTGCTAATAAGTATAAAAGAAAAAGTTGTGTGAAAAAAAAGTTTGATATAAAAACTTTAACACCTGATAAATGCGTGACTTAAATTAACACCAGTAAAACACATCCGGCCAAAGTGAGTTAAAATGTTTGGGTGAGTTTAGCATAGTCCAGTAGTACTGGTTGGTTTCTTACTAGTTCAGTTCTAGTTCAGTTCTAGTTCAATTCTAGTTCAGTTCTAGTTCAGTTCTAGTTCAGTTCTAGTTCAGTTCTAGTTCAGTTCTAGTTCAGTTCTAGTTCAGTTTTAGTTCAGTTCTAGTTCAGTTCTAGTTCAGTTCTAGTTCAGTTCTAGTTCAGTCCTAGTTCAGTCCTAGTTCAGTTCTAGTTCAGTTCTAGTTCAGTTCTAGTTTAGTTCTAGTCTAGTTCTGTTCTTGTTTTAGTTCTGTTCTAGTTCTGTTCAAGTTCTGTTTTAGTTCTGTTCTAGTTCTGTTCAAGTTCTGTTCTAGTTCTGTTCTAGTTCTGTTCTAGTTCTGTTCTAGTTCTGTTCTAGTTCTAGTTCTGTTCTAGTTCTGTTCTTGTTCTAGTTCTAGTTCTGTTCTAGTTCTAGTTTTGTTCTAGTTCTGTTCTAGTTCTGTTCTAGTTCTGTTCTAGTTCTGTTCTAGTTCTGTTCTAGTTCTGTTCTAGTTCTGTTCTAGTTCTGTTCTAGTTCTGTTCTAGTTCTGTTCTAGTGTTGTTCTAGTTCTGTTCTAGTTCTGTTCTAGTTCTGTTCTAGTTCTGTTCTAGTTCTGTTCTAGTTCTGTTCTAGTTATGTTCTAGTTCTGTTCCAGTTCTGTTCTAGTTCTGTTCTAGTTATATTCTAGTTCTGTTCTAGTTCTGTTCTAGTTCTGTTCTAGTTCTGTTCTAGTTCTGTTCTAGTTCTGTTCTAGTTCTGTTCTAGTTCTGTTCTAGTTCTGTTCTAGTTCTGTTCTAGTTCTGTTCTAGTTCTGTTCTAGATCTGTTCTAGTTCTGTTCTAGTTCTGTTCTAGTTCTGTTCTAGTTCTGTTCTAGTTCGGTTCTAGTTCTGTTCTAGTTCTGTTTTAGTTCATTTCTAGTTCTGTTCTAGTCCTCTTCTAGTTCAGAGAATTTTTGACTGGGAACTTGTTATAGATCCTGCACGGTAGCAAAAGTATGGTGGCAGAAATTTTGTTATATATAAAACTGCAACATATTCTTTACAAATTCCAGATTTAAGAGATTAAACTACTTTGGGCAATTTGTTTTATTACTTTTAAATAAAACGTGTCTTAATATTTTTACTAATTTAACTTAATTCATATTAAACAAAAAAAGAAATTTGCGAAAAGTTGATTAAAAGTTTAGTACATAGAAGCAAATAGAAAATTAACTAAAAAAAGATTTTACTGTACTAATTATATTAAATAGATCTTGGGCAAAAATGTACAGAAGTAAATAAAGAAAATAGAGAAATTTATGTTTTTGAATGAAACTTAATCAGGATGTTGACACAGTTATTAACACACTGGCGCCAATATATATTTAAAATATTTAGCCCTTTTTGTTTTTCTTTTTTTATAAAAATTATCAATTTATCAATGAAATTGTAGCAAAATTAATTATGTTGACTTAAAATGGACCTTTTTTCTTTCGATTTTCTTTTGTTACAGCTGCGAACCATTAAATTACGGTTTACAGGAAAAGGAAACCCCTATTAGAAGGTCGCTTTAAATAGTGTTTGGCATTGCTTTCTTTTCAATGTAATTACTTTACAAAGGATTTTTTCGCTACTCCTTTTTTTATGGTATATACTTAGTTAAAAGAAAAAAATATAAATAGAAATGACCTAGAAGCTATTATTTTAAAAAGTAGAAAAAAAATCAAGTGAAATGACGAAAAAATAATTCGGATTTTTAAGGTCATGGCCTTTTAAAAATTTAATCTCAAAATTTTATTGTTATCAAAATAGCGTCCAGCTTAAAGTTCAATGGATACATTATTCGTGTTGTAAACATTTCAATAAATCCCCAGAGTTAGTATTTGTCCATTTGTGCAAAATCATACAAATTCTATGGATATATGTATATATTTTCTAATTACTGTAATAATTGTGTTAAATAATCTAACATGTTTTCATTATTATTATAACATTTGTATTACCACAATAAAGACTGACCCTATGGATTTAAATGATAATGATAACTAGGATACTGGTTTCATTTTAACCAGATTTTTTTTCGTAATAAAAATTTTACTACTAATAGAATCAATTACATGTCATAATACAAATAATTAAATAATTCCAAAACCACAATCTTTATGTATGAGTTTTTTCACACATACATACATATTGCCAATTTGTTCTATGAGAGGTATTAAAGTCAAAAGTTTTATAACCCCCTGATGTGTTGCAGGAACGAACAACAAATTAAAATTACTTTTAGTTAATGTGTCTGTAATATTACAAATGGATACAAAAACATTTATTTAGATAAAAATAAAAATGTGTTGTTTTATTAGACACATTTGTGTTTACTTGTGAGAACATTTACCGCAACTTAAAAAAGCAGTTTGATGAAAACAAATTTTTTTGTATATATTTATGTATTAACAAACAGCGGGGTACCATAATGAAGAGAACTTTTATGCATATTTATTTTTAATACAAGGGGTTAGGGTAGCAAAAGTGAAATCTTAAACAAGATTTCAAAAATGTTTTTTTTTTTATCTTAATTGAACAAGAACTGAACTAGAATTCAACTAAAACTGAACTAGAACTGAACTAGAACTGAACTAGAACTGAACTAGAACTGAACTAGAACTGAACTAGAACTGAACTAGAACTGAACTAGAACTGAACTAG
>NC_060953.1:55677508-55701375 GCF_022045245.1 Lucilia cuprina
GTTCTAGTTCAGTTCTAGTTCAGTTCTAGTTCAGTTCTAGTTCAGTTCTAGTTCAGTTCTAGTTCAGTTCTAGTTCAGTTCTGGTTCAGTTCTAGTTCAGTTCTGTTCTAGTTCAGTTCTGTTCTAGTTCAGTTCTAGTTCAGTTCTACTTCATTTTTATTTCAGTTCTACTTCAGTTCTAGTTTAGTTCTAGTTCAGTTCTAGTTCAGTTCTAGTTCAGTTCTAGTTCAGTTCTAGTTCAGTTCTAGTTCAGTTCTAGTTCAGTTCTAGTTCAGTTCTAGTTCAGTTCTAGTTCAGATCTAGTTCAGTTCTAGTTCAGTTCTAGTTCAATTCTAGTTCAGTTCTAGTTCAGTTCTAGTTCAGTTCTAGTTCAGTTCTAGTTCAGTTCTAGTTCAGTTCTAGTTCATTTCTAGTTCAGTTCTAGTTCAGTTCTAGTTCAGTTCTAGTTCAGTTCTAGTTTAACTTCAGTTCTAGTTTAACTTCAGTTCTACTTCAGTTCTAGTTTAGTTCTAGTTTAGTTCAAATTTTAAGAAAATTTCTCATTCTTCGTTTTTTAATTTAGCTTTGATACGGAAAATTCCATCAATTTTGACATGAATATATTTTACATAAAAATACAAAAACAGGTACATTTAAACTCATTAAATATTATACAAATATGTGAAGCTGCCTTAATCAAATATTCAAAATTCTAGGTTACATATATTTCTGTTGCAATGTAACCTTCTAAGTAATAACAGCAATCACAAAGCTAATTTTAAAACTGAAACTTTCATATCATACAAAATTATGCAAAAAATTCAAAGAAATTCTATTAACTTTATGTACATACTTAAAATCTATTAAAGATTTTCTACCTACTTGCTTTACCAACTAATAAAGGAAAATATCCAATTATAATCATTTAAACAAATATCCCCAGAGTTTTACAATAACAGAACATAATGGACACAAATGATATGAACCGAAAAAATGACCATTGAGTTAACCCCATACAGAAATACAAAATACAAACAAATTGTTATAGAAATATGTTGAGACGAAGCGAGAGAGAGAGAGACACACACATCTACAAATATAAATGTGTTAAATACAGCCTTAAATACATACTTGGAAATATTGACAATAAAATCCCCATAAGGATAAAGATAATAATAATAGTACAACTAAGGAAAACGGAAATCGAATGTACTGCCGGTATAAACTACAACTACAAATGCTGAAATATACACATACTCATAGTTATAGTTTTATATCAAGTAGAGAACCCACAACAAGAATATGGCCTAAACCAATGCTAAAATAATGATTCATTTGTTTTCTCTGCATGTTTATCTAAATGTTTTCGTTTTTGCAATTCATAAATAGAAGATGTAAACAGAAACCTACAGGTAAATCAATAGAATTTCTATTGATTCGTATTCATTAATATCATGATACTTGTTGTTCGTTCTACAGTCTCATCCCAAGGAATTCACAATTATTATATTTTACTCAGCTACTAGTGTTGATTCTCTTATTCCATTCGTAGTAAATAAGTAAATAAAGACATAGACAATGAATATCCTGTTGAGCTGGTGTGTGTGTGCATGTTGTTTTCAACATTTATAGGGGATTAGGAAACCATCGATTTAATTTCCGGTGTTCATGAAATATGCATACAAAATGTTTTTATGGTTTGTTTTTCTGTTTGTATATTAACAATCACGCAGTTCTTTGGAGAAGATAAGTATGACTACGTTAAAAAAATATATATTTAATAAAATAATTTAACAAAAGGTCCGGCCCACAAAAAAAAACGAATACAATTTGATATAAAAAATGTTAATTGAAATTAATTATTAATTGAAATAACCCAGCAAAAACTTCATTGAAAAGTAATGAGTTAAAAAGCTAAAGAGTTCTATTTTAGTTCTAGTTCAGTTCTAATTCAGTTCTAGTTCAGTTCTAGTTCAGTTCTAGTTCAGTTCTAGTTCAGTGCTACTCCAGTTCTAGTTCAGTTCTAGTTCAGTTCTAGTTCAGTTCTAGTTCAGTTCTAGTTCAGTTCTAGTTCAGTTCTAGATCAGTTCTAGTTCAGTTCTAGTTCAGTTCTAGTTCAGTTCTAGTTCAGTTCTAGTTCAGTTCTAGTTCAGTTCTAGTTCAGTTCTAGTTCAGTTCTAGTTCAGATCTAGTACAGTTCTAGTTCAGTTCTAGCTCAGTTTAAGTTTCCCTTTCGATTACTAAGATTTTTATGCCGGAATGCGCTATTTATCTTGTATAATTTCTGAGTTACAGGCGTTTGAAAATTAAAATTTATATCTTGAACAGCTCTTTGAACATTTTTAATAAAAACATGTCTCGTTATTAATTGTTTATATTTTTAAAATTAATGCTAGAGTTGGAAGATTTATTCCAAAATTAATGAAATGCATAGTGTCCCACTGTCCGACACTCAGAAGTGTCTTGTTATGACAATTAATTATAAACCAATAAATTAAAAATAATAATAAACGATTTCAAATCACATACATACTTGAAAACATTTATCAAAACATCTAGACATTAAATCAAAAATATTTTATGAAAACACAGTTTATTTATGCGTGAAGGTAGTACAATAAAAATAATAACAACAAAAACGATAAAAAGATAAAATCTAGATACAATACAAATGTTCGTGTGGATGTAATTAATTAAATTCGTATATAATGGTAAATAATAATGATAATGTACTTCATAGTTCTAATATGAATTAATTAACTAATATCTAATTGTAGCAACAAATGAATTGATTGATGGATTTAGGAACAATATTACACAATTAGAAACGACGTTTAATGGAACGATAATGATAGCCATCTTGTTCTAAGACAGCAGATTCACCATTTGTGGGACCATCTACTTCGACGACACCCTCCTCTAAGGGTGGAAAATATTCGGTGGTGGGATTGATGGTGGGAAATAGTTCTGGTGTTTTTTCGGGTACTTTGTAATGATAACCATCAGTTTCTAGCACAGCAGAATCTTGAGGTGCTTCTACAACTTCAGCGGAAGTTTCTTTAGGAGCTGCAACTTCAGGAGCTTTAGTTTCAATTTCAACTTGTTCACTAGATGTTTCTAAAGGCAATAGGGAAATGTCTTCACCCGCATTAGTGGGTGGCAAATATTCATTTGTGGGAATTTGTGGAGGTTCAGTGATCACCTCAGTTTCTTTTACTACAGGAGGCAAGTATTCCTTGGATGGTTGCGGTGGTTCGGTGACAATTTCTGTTACTGGAGGCAAATATTCTTTAGAGGGTTGTGGTGTTTCAGTAACAACTTCGGCTTCTTTGATCTCGGCTACAGGAGGCAAATATTCTATGGAAGGTTGTGGTGCTTCAGTTACAACTTCGGGTTCTTTAATCTCTACTGGGGGCAAGTATTCTTTAGAGGGTTGTGGTGGTTCAGTAACAATTTCCATTTGCTTTACATCAGCTACAGGTGGTAAATATTCATTTGAGGGGGAGGAAGGTAACAAATCATTGATTTGAGCAGGAGGCAAGTATTCCCTTGTTGGTGGTGTGGGAGGTAAATAGGCCAAATTCAAATGGGAAACATCACGTTTCTTCTTATAACGCAATTTACGCACTGTCTTGTATTTATAACCATCTTGTGTCAAAACAGCCGACTCTTGAGTTTCCTCAGGTTGAGCCAAAATTTCAATAGCATAATCGGTGGACAATTGCAAATCGGCTGCTGGAGGCAAATACTGATAGCTTAACTCACTAACATCCCGGCGCAAACGATGAGGAGATGGTATATAGGTCAAGGCATTGGCCAAAACCAAAGAACTTATAAAAGTTACAAACAATTTCTGTAATAAACGAAAGAAATTATTTACAATTTAAAAAAAATGTTAAATTTATTTAAATATTACCATTTTTCTCGACTGATCGCTTCACTATCTACTTCTTAACTGTTAAATCAGCAATGTCGTAATGTTGATTTCCAATTGTTAATATTTTCTATTTATAGAAAAAATTAACACTCTTCATTGAAACTGTATAAATGGTTGTCTCAAAAATAAAATATAAAACTGTGTGTAATCGTCAAAAAAAAAAAAAAAAACAAAATCCCGCTTAAAAAAATCACAAAAACGAATAATGAAAACATATATAAAATCAAAACAAAATATTCATAAAATTTTACGCAGTTTCAAACTAACGCCGGTTTGATCAAACATGTAGATTCTGTTGATCACGTCCATATACAGTACAGTTCTCAGTTAAACTTAATAAAATAGAAATGACTTGACAGAAATGTGTAGTACGGCTTAAATTGAGGAAACTCTTAATTGGTGTTTTGCTAGTAATGTTATTAAACTTTGAAGTGAAGAAATTATGTTGTGTTACGTTTTTAACACCCGGTCACAGTGGCACTTTAAAATACAAATTATTAACCCTGGTCAGTAACACTTCAAACTTAATCATCATCTGGACAAGATCATTAGGTTTGACAGCGTTTTTTTTTAATTTTTTTCACAGCAATTAAAATTTACTACAAATCTAGAAAGTTAAGCACGACTTCAACGAATTTTATGTACGCTTCAACATACTAACTAATTAACTAACTAACTAACTAACTAACTAACTAACTAACTAACTAACTAACTAACTAACTAACTAACTAACTAACTAACTAACTAACTAACTATCTAACTATCTAACTAACTAACTAACTAACTAACTAACTAACTAACTAACTAACTAACTAACTAACTAACTAACTAACTAACTAACTAACTAACTAACTAACTAACTAACTAACTTACTAACTAACTAACTAACTAACTAACTAACTAACTAACTAACTAACTAATTAACTAACTAACTAACTAACTAACTAACTAACTAACTAACTAATTAATTAACTAACTAACTAACTAACTAACTAACTAACTAACTAAATAACTAACTAACTAACTAACTAACTAACTAACTAACTAACTAACTAACTAACTAACTAACTAACTAACTAACTAACTAACTAACTAACTAACTAACTTAACTAACTAACTAACTAACTAACTAACTAACTAACTAACTAACTAACTAACTAACTAACTAACTAACTAACAAACTAACTAACTAACTAACTAACTAACTAACTAACTAACTAACTAACTAACTAACTAACTTACTAACTAACTAACTTACTAACTAACTAACGGGCTCGAGCTAATTTCTAAAATTGTCATTATGTCCATGTGACCATTTCTGACCCTTTAAAAAACCGAATTAATTTCAAACATTTTTTCGAATATAGAAAAGAAAAACTCTTATTCAGAAAAGAATTGCTTCAAAATCTGGTGTATGTTGTGCTTTCGATTCCTTTGAAAAGTGTCCTGGATAGCCGGCCTTGGCCGTTCGCAAAGACTTTAAATTCTGGGTTATTTCAAATACCGTCTTCGCTAAATTAAGCCCTTTTTGAGTAAATGAACTCTTTTAAATTCAAGATCTTAATGTCATTTGTGACACTTTTGGAATTGTCATAACGCGAATGGACAGTATGACTCTATTAAATGCGTTATGGTGTCAATGGACATTATTACACTCCTCCATAGAATTTATGTTTTTTTCGCTCATAGACATTGTGAAACCTTTGAAATTGTTAAAATATCCATGGTAACTATGACTCAATTAAGTGTGTCATTAGTCCATGGACATTATGGCATGTCACCCTATAAGGAGTTTTAATCGCTGTTGTAAAGAAGCAAAAGCTCATTGAAAAAAAATATTTATTTCTTTTAATATTTATTACATTAATAAAAAAGTGGTCCAAGGGACACCCTAATGTATATCTTTTTCTCGAGGCTGAAGTTTATAAATCATATATTTTCAATTTGTATACCCTACACCACTTTAGTGTGGAAGGTATATTGGATAAGTGCTGATGCTTGTATATTGGTTTTATATCCACCACAAAGTATACTAATCGACTCAGAATCATTTTCTGAATCGATTTAGCTATGTCCGTCTGTCTGTCAGTCTGTCCGTCCGCCTGTCCGTCCATCCATATAAACCTTGTAATCAAACTTGGCGATTAATTGGCGTCAAATAAATGCTGATGGACGAACATCAGCGTAGGGTGTTAGTATGTATACAAGCAGTCGAACTCATACCTAAAATATTTAATACTCATTTTGATCTTTATTTCCTCAAACACTTTAGTCACTCACATGTCAATAGTTCAATTTCCGAAAAAAGTGAGAGCACAAAAAAAATATTTTTCAAGAATTTTTTAAATTCTTTACTTTTAAAACATTGAAATATTTTAAAGAATTTAAAAAAAAATATTTTCGCACGTTTTATTTCATAAATATTTATGTATTTATTTTATCAATTATTATTATAATTTAAATTAAGTTTTCATCATGAATGGATTGAACTAAATTGAATTGCTTGATATGTGATGTCAATCGTAGAATAAAGAAGTTTTGATTTGTATAGTTCAGTTCCTTGTTCTTATTGTTAAAGAAACGTTTATTAAAAATAAATGAAATCATAATTTTTGTTGTTATACATACATACGATATTATTGTTTGTCATCATACATTATAATAGTAGAAATCGAAAAAATAGAAAACAAAATCAATTGAAACTTAACAAAAATATTAGAGAAGAATTCAATGTCATGGCAACAAATGTTGCCTCCAACAATAATGCTAAAGAAGATGATGATGAATATAATTTTGAAGATCTTTTCAAAATGTTTAAAGTTTGTTTAAATACTCTCAAGTCAATATTAAGTTTTATTATTATTTTATTTTATTTATTTTTGTTAAAACTACAACAACAACAACAATATAAAATATTATTAACAATAGGCCATAATATCATCAATTCATTTGTTCCATCAGCAGCAGCTGTAACAAAAGAAAAAAAAAAACTAAAAAAAAGCAACAACAAAGTTGAATAACCGTTGTTAATTTGAAATTTCAATAAAATGTTTTTTTTTAATAAATTTTATTGAATTTGTATCTGTTACAATCAATGCTGTTGTAAATCTGTTTTTACAATTATTTATAGCACGTTTTTTGTTACAATTTCAGTTATTTATTTCTTTTTATTCAAAAACGATAAAAATTTTAAAATGCAAATTGTAATGCTGAATATCAAAATGTAATTAAATAGTTCTGAGGTGTATTTTTTTTATTTATCTGTATTTTTTCGACTTTTATTTTCTTAATTAATCATCACTTGTTTGTAGCCCTGTAAAAAGGTTTTCACAGCTACTTGACCTTTATGTTAATTTGTTTTAATTTTTTATTTATTTCAGTTGTCAAGAGTTTTGTATTGTCGAAATGATTTTATTTTTTGGTGATGTATCAAAAGAATCTTTTGATTTTAAATAGTTTAAATGAATTGCCCACTTAAAATGTTAATTTAATGTTGTTTTATATGATACCGATCGTTCATGTGTTTATGGTCCATGAAAGTTCATTATCTTCATAATTTTAGAGTGCATATATAGTGTTAACATATTGGATAATTTTTTAACATAATAAATAAAAAAATATGATTCGAACTAGAACTGAACTAGAACTGAACTAGAACTGAACTAGAACTGAACTAGAACTGAACTAGAACTGAACTAGAACTGAACTAGAACTGAACTAGAACTGAACTAGAACTGAACTAGAACTGAACTAGAACTGAACTAGAACTGAACTAGAACTGAACTAGAACTGAACGAGAACTGAACTAAAACTGAACTAGAACTGAAATAAAACTGAACTAAACCAGAACTGAACTTGAACTGAGTTAGTTGTTTGGTTAGTTAGTTAGTTAGTGCTTACTGTAAATATTTTATTTTCATATCATGCGCCAAAGTTTTACTTCAAACTTACAAAAGATTTTTAGAGTTAATTTACCTACCTAATTATACTAATGTAAGGACAATAATCCTTAAATTACACCAAAACAAAGCATTTCAATAAACTTTTAACAATTTTGGCGCTAAAATCCACTCAAACACCTGTTTGATACACATACAAAACAAGGAAACCTAACGAAATGTAAACAAAACTCAACAAAACAGATAACAAAGAGAAAAATAACGAAAAGCTTTCGATGGCTGAAAAGCTTCAAAGCACAAAGAAAACTTAACGAAACCCAAACGTTTTCATATAAAAGGCCAAACGATGGTAAAGAAATTTTCAGTTGCGGTTTTACAACGTTCTCAAAAATACTTGGAAGAAAAAGCGGTGAAAATATAAAAAAAATATTTAAGTGAAATTTAAAAAGAAAAAATTTACAACAATAAGTTTGTTATTGTGTGTGAGAAAAAAATATGCAAATGTGTGTATAACACACATACATACAAATATTTATACAGCAAAACAAATAGAATTGTAATAAATAAAAAAATATATATAAAAATTATAAAAAAAATTATGAAAAGTTTAATATTATAAAATGTTTAAAAGAATATAAATGGGTTATAGAAAAATGTTTATTTCTTATACATACAAAGTTATCTTAATACAAATATAAAAAATTAAAAATATAAACATATAAATGTTAGTGTTTAATATTAGCTGTTCAAATGTAAAAGTCTAAAACGGAAATATAAAATGTGAAAAAAAATTTAAATAACAAATACACAACCACTGGCATAAATACATTTGCAAAGATAACAACGGAAATACGACAAACACTTGTGGATTTTATGGCAAACATCAAACAAGTGTTTTTTTTTGCAAATGTGTGTTTTTATTTGTTGAACATATACATGTTAAAGTATTAAAATAACAGTTAAATAAAATAAAAAAAATCATAAAATATCCTATTAAGTAATATACGTATTTAAATTATTTATAAATAATCATATTACAATGGAGTTTAAAATTTAATTAACTTGTCATCATCATCAATGTTTAACATTTCCGGTTAGTTTTTTATTAAAAAAAAACACAATTTTTTAAGTTTTTCCCAAGGCGTATGAGTGTTGTTTTGATTTCGTAGAAAAAAGTATTTAAAAATCTATAAAATAAAATAATGTTTTATTTAAAAATGTTTTTTTTTAAATTTATTTATTTAATTTTTATTGTGCTATAAAATTGTTATAATGTTATTTTTGTTTTAAAATAAAGTGATTTATTAGAGAGTTAATAAAATTTAAAGCATATGGTTGATCTAATACCCATAAATTATTGTGGGCCACTTGTTGTTAAGAGCGAATAATTTAGCTGTATACATATAAAAAAATTGTTTAAACAAAATTTATTTGTTTAACAAAAATTGTATTGTGCGTAAAAGTGTTTTGCGATAAAAATAAAAAAAAATTAAAATTCATTTATGAATGAAGATAAAAATAATAAAAAAAGATATATCGATGGAAATCAATAATACAATACAGACATGGTCCAAGGTCTTGTGAGATGTTTGAATTGGAATTTGAACGGATTGCGTTATCAAATATATCTCAAACAAATACTTTTTTCCTAAACATATGAAAGTAATATCAAATTAATGCTCGTTTGTTTAGTTTTCTTTTGATATACTCACGGTCTTAGGAAGATATAAATGGAATGACAAAGTGTATAAAAAGTAATCCTGTGATTCGAAAAAGTTAAACTATTTTTTATCATATAATAGGATATATCTGAAACAAGTAACTCTTTTCCAAAACATATCAAGTGTATATCAAAATAAAGCTTTTTCGTTTAACTTTCTTTTGATATATGTATACCTACGTCTAAGGAAGTTGAGGAAGATATTAACGGAATGACAAAGAGTTTAAAAAGAAATGTTTTAATTTCCAAAAACATCAATTTATCGAATATATCCGAAACAGAAAAGTCTTTTCTAAATATATCAAATAAAAGCTCTTTCTTTTGATATATACTCACAGTTTAAAGAATATGAGGAAGATATAAATGAAATGACAAAGTGTATAAAAAAAATCTTGTGATTCCAAAAAGTTAAACTATTTTTGATCATATTATTGGATAATATCTGAAGCAAATAAGTCATTTCTAAAACATATCAATTGTATATCAAATGAAAGCTTTTTCGTTTAACTTTCTTTTGATATATGTATACTCACGATCTGAGGAAGTTGAGAATGATAAAGTGTACAAAAAGAAATTTTGTTAATCTCAAAAGCTAAACTATTTCTGATTAAATTATCGGATATGTCTGAAACAAATAAGACATTTCAAAACATATCAAATAAAAGCTCTTTTGTTGAGCTTTCTTTTGAAGATATAAACGAAATGGTAAAGTGTATAAAAAGAAATCCAAAAAGCTAAACTATTTTTTATCACATTATTGGAAATATCTTGAAGAAATAAGTCTTTTTCAAAATATATCAAATGTATATCAAATAAAAGCTCTTTCGTTTAATTTTCTTTTGACATATACTCACGGCCTGAGGAAGATATTTAGGGAATTTTAGAATATTCACAGATAGACAAATACAGATAAGCGACCATCGGGAATTCGACAAGCTTTTCGCCTTAATACTGAGAAAGCTTAAAATTAAAAAAAAAAACAAACACTTTTTTCAAATTTTAAGGAAAATCGTCACTTTTATGCTTTGAAGACTCTTGTGCTTAATAGGCAATTTTGAATGGAAATTAAGTTTAATTTTAAAAAGTTTAATTTTAAAAACTGGTGAACATTTCTAAAATTCGTAAAAGACTATTTTTAATTTGAAAAAATAGGATCTTGTTGATTTTTGAGAAGGAAAATTATTTTGAAAATTTTGATTGAAAGAAAGTATAAATTCTTTATACATTTTTTTTTTCAAATTTTTTTTAGAAAAAAGAATTATGAAAATTTTCAAAAAAATATTTTTTTTATTGACATATCTATAACTTTCAACTAAGTCATGATTTTTAAACAATTATTTCGATATATAGGAGATAACCACTTACTTTTCAATGTCTACTACTTACCGTCTGCATTACTTAGAAGTACTCGAGGAATAACTTTCTTTTAGTCTGATATAGAAGTACTTTATTTTTAGCTTTGTCATTTTATACATTTTATTTAATTGCGTGTTAAGAATTGTGTTTTACATAAAAGAAAAAAAACTTTAAATTTTTATAAGCACTGGTGCAGTAAGTAGAACATACATATAACTATAAATCGAAATCCTTGATTCGTATTCTCACTTGCTCAACTTATTCAACAACTTCAATGTATGCGAAATGTACTTCTTTAACTCCATATTTGTAAGCGAGAGTAGAAGTACTTGCCTTCAAAGACATCACCGTGTTAAAATAACACTAGACAACACTGAAATGCCTTTTAAATAAAAATAGCTGATTCCTATGTATTTCCACCCGCTGAGTTCAAAAATTATGAAAATTTCGTGTTAGCTATAGTTTCCGAGATATTGCGGTTTTGGTAAAAACAATATTTAAGACAGTTTTTGTTATTTTTTATTTAATTTCTCAAAACCGCACCAATATTCATAGAGTTATTTAACAACATGATAATCAACATAAAATTATCTATCATTAGATTATAATCAGGCTGACAGTTGAAAATTGTATTTTTTTGTTTTATCATTATAAATTAAATTTAAGGAAAACGAGTTTGATAAAATATAAAAATTCAAAACCTTACTCGACAGCACATTTTCTTTATTAACAACTCAAAGAGAACATAAGTGATAGACAGGCCAATGCTTTTGAGTTGTTTCAGAGTATTTGTACTGCCTCTAATTCTCGTTAAGTAAGTGGTTTCTTGAACGCCCTCTTCTTAGCTTTCCGGGGGGTTCCATTCTAAGATCTAGTTGGTAAGTTGTAGTCTTACCCTGCACAAGTCCTTCTACGGATTTCTACTTCGATTTAAAATAGTATTAGTTCGAAAAAGTAGTACCTCATTTGAAATTCGGTTTGGCCAGAAGATTCTCAGCAATTGCCATATAAAAACTTGGATCATACGAGTTGTAGCTTGTGGCAGTTAAAATGGATTGGAAGCTAAAAGTGAAAATTCGCAGCTTCATTTTATACGAGATATTGCTACATCTCCAGATTTCACCTATGCACTTTTAGCCTTGTTGGTGCGATAGCGAATATCCGACTCTCAACCCACGCCCTTCGTTATCTTACTGCCGAAGTAGCAAAAGTTGTTGACGTCTTTAATCGCGATAATGTGGCTTATTATTTGTTGTTTCCAAAGTAGAATCCTTGAGAGTTTAGAAAAGGTTGGTTGATGGAATCCAAACTTGTTTCACAGCTTTGTGCTTTTCAAAGGGAAGACTTTTCTTTCCATTAAAGCGGACTGTAATTTCAGCGTGTCTATATAGCTGACTGATAAGTATGATAATTTTCATGGGTACACCTTTGTCTATTTTTAGCAAAGAAAAAGAACTTTGAAAGAAGTAAAAATAAGTACATGGAAGTACTGAAAAAGACCTGACGAAGTGATGATTTTAACACAAGCTTGTCATAGGAGGGTTGTCCTTTTTATTTGATTCCAAATTCACTATGTTATGTTTTTCTTTTGGAAGTTATTAGTAAGTGAAACTGTAGTATTATAGCTTACAACAAATTTGTCTAAAATAATTTTAATATAAATAAACTACACGCATTTATCCATAAAATCCAAAATAAAATTGTTTTAATTCAAAAAATTCCAGTACAAAAAAAATATATATTTAAAAATTAAAAAAATGCTACATTTTATTTACTTTTTTGGAAGTCAATAAACATCACTTCCACGGAAGGCAAAATAATTTACTTAGTGCTACATTTAAAGTGGTGATAAATATAATTTTTTTGAATGTACTTCGTTTAATTTTTGCTGGGTAAGAACAGTATACTTAACTTCCCGAGAGACAATATCATAAGCTCGCCCAAAATCTATGAAAAAAGTAGTAGGAGTGTGTCGACATTTATCAATGTTCTTTCGTACTAGTTATACCCTACACCACTTTAGTGGGGACGGTATATTGCGTTTGTGCTGATGTTCGTAACATACAAAAATATTCAACCTATACCAATCGGCTTAGAATCGTTTTCTGAGTCGGTTAAGCTATGTCCGTCTGTCCGTCCGTCCGTCCGTCTGGCTGGCTGGCTGGCTGTCCATGTAAAACTTGTGAGCAAGTACAGGTCACAATTTTCAAGATAATTGGATGAAATTTCGCACATACGTTTTATTTGACTTGATGACCCTGCCAAATTTCATAAAGATCGGGCCCTATTTGACCCTAGCTCCCATACAAAGTCCCCTTCAGAAAATTACATGAATGTTCAAAATTAACTTAAAAACACAAATATCTCGATGAAATTCAGCACAATAAAATATTATGTAAATATTAATATATTTACGAAAATTTATCGGGCTTGGTCCATATTTGCACCTAGCCCCCATATAAGATTGTTATCATTATCCCCTTTTTTTCATTTATCGAGGATGGAGTTCGAATCCTAGGCATCCCTAATAATTGGTGTCAAGGCTTGGGCAATAGGCTCTCATCCATACTTGATCAATTCTGCTGGGGCGCAGGTGTAGCCGTAGATATATCCCTTTTCGGATTGCAGCGGACTGCCTAAGCTGCAGTTTCTCTTTAAATGTAAAATTTCAAACCGCAAACCTTTCACAAGTTACAAAATTATTTCAACTATAATTTTTCCCTTAAAAATTCTGTTAATGTATCAAAAGTATATCAACAATTTTATTTAACAACATTTTTCCTAGAAAATCCGTTAAATATTTGGGAAAAATAAAAAAATTTTTGTTTGTTTTTCGAATAAATGAAAATCTCATTATGTTGGACATCAATGGAAAAAAAATAAATATGAAATATTTTAGCAATAATGAAAAATATTTGTTTGTTCATAGTTTTAAACGTACGAATAATGATTGCATTTAAATTCTATGAAAAATTAACTGTTTAAAACAAAAAAAGAGAGAATAAGTATTAAGTTATAAACGAATTTAAAATTCACTAAAATAAATACAATGTTAAATTGCAACTATTGTAAAATATGTTTTAAACAATGAAAAATTTTCACCAGATATTTCTATAATAAAATGATTTTTAATCAAAGAAAACCAAACCATGTCTAAAATTGACATATTGAAGTCTATAGCCTCAAACCCCTAAATGTTTTACTTAGGAAGGATATTTTAATTTTCTTTCAATTTGAATTGTTAGCGTTTAATAAATATTTCTAGGAAATCTCATTACGCTGTATCAAATTTGATTTTGCTCACAAAAGAATTTCTCTCTATAATGTCAAATATTTAAATTTACAAACAAATAAATGACTTTCGACATGAATTTTGTATGTGTAACATATTCTATGACAACTTTATCATCCATCCATTTTTACGCATCCATTTTTACGCAGGACAATAATGACACAAACATTCACAGGCACACTCATTGAAAATGTACGTAAAGTATACAAATCTACAACAAATGAACAGTAAAAATGTTGAGTTGTGGAAAAAAAGACCCAATAATAGCTGGAGGCAACAACATTTTTGTTTTTGTTGTTGTTGTTGTGCAAACAACAAAAGCAACAATATAGTAGAGAAAAAAAGTACGAAATATTTATTCTTAATAAATAAATAATTTGAATTGAATAAAGACCGTTTAACGAGCATTTCACAAATATTTTTCAATTTTATTTGTATGTGTAATGTTAAATGCCCTACATGAGAGTGATTGTCCCTTGAGTTCAGTTTTTCATAAGTTCAGTTCTAGTTCTGTTTTAGTTCTGTTCTAGTTCTGTTCTAGTTCTGTTCTAGTTCTGTTCTAGTTCTGTTCTAGTTCTGTTCTAGTTCTGTTCTAGTTCTGTTCTAGTTCTGTTCTAGTTTTGTTCTAGTTCTGTTCTAGTTCTGTTCTAGTTCTGTTCTAGTTCTGTTCTAGTTCTGTTCTATTTCTGTTCTAGTTCTGTTCTAGTTCTGTTCTAGTTCTAGTTCATATTAAGCATAAATATTTTTAAAATGTTAATAAAATGTAGAAATGAATATTTTTGGTTTAAAGCAGTTCATTGCAATAACATTTACTTTTTTATTTAAACCGAAAAACAATTTAAAAAAATATAATTAATTAAGAAAACAAGTTAAAGAAATAACTTTTATACTAAAAATTTCGACATTCAATGACTTTAAAGTATTTTAAATGTTTTTAATTAGAAAAAAAATTCTAGAAAATCTTCTAAATTTAGTTATTTATTTAAGTATCATTTTTTTTATTGATTTTGCTGCTACTCGAAAAAAAAAACAAGAAAATTGGAAATAAATCTTTTAACTCATTTAAAATAGATTTAATGTTTTGTATTTATTATAAAAATTCCTCACGCCACAGGCAGTAAAACTCACAACAATTTCATTGTTTTTTAATTAAGCATTATTTGTTGAATAATAAAAATAAAATTGAAAAAAAAAAATAAATCAATTTTATGTTCTGCCCACAAAACAAAAATTAATGTTGTAAATATTTGTTGTTGAAGTGCAAAAAGAAAAAAACAGAGAGAATATACTCATTAAATAAATTATTTTAATATTATTTATTTTGCTTGAACTAAACGGAAATTGAACAAAATTATAGGCATTATAAATATTTAGACAAACAATTAATTTTTATTTTTTCTGTTTTTTTCTGAAGAAAAATTTTATTTTATTAAACATTTTCTAAAATATTTGACTTTTTGTAAAAAAACATTTTGTTAAATTTAGTGATTTTTTTATGATATTTAACTTATGTTTTATTTTTTGTTTATCTTTTAAGTTTCATATTTATGCTTTCCTGGCACGCATCACATGATTTGTCTGACTACGTTGATGTTGATCATTATTTTACATTTGATAAATATTTTATTTTATGCTTTTGAATAATGCAGAGCAATTTATTTAAGTCATCAGACAATTGGTCACGTCCTGATTTGTCTAAATCAATTCAGTAAATATTTTGTTAAAACTTAAAGGGACAACACCCAAGGTTTTGAGTTTTTTTTGTAAAATAAAACTATATTTTTGTTTTAGAAATTTAAACAAACATGCAAAGTATTACAAACAACTAAAAATAAATTGCAATTACTTCCATCATAGCCTTAGCATTTCTGTTTCCTCTCCCACTCACTCCCTCTCTTTTACCTTCGTAGTTGTAGTAACTATCTGTGGCAACATATCTACTACATGTGTAGTCACTTGACTTTAGCAATTAATCCTTTGATATCCTTTCACTTCATTCTCCCCTTCATTTATTTATTTTTTATTTTCTAAATTCAAAGCACTGATTTCTTGATTGCGTGTTTCTAATTTTAAACATTTCAATATGTTTGTTATTTACCCCTCTCTCTCTCGCTCTCGTGCTTAAGTGTCTGTCTGCCATTACTCTTCTCGCTTAAACAAAATGCATTATTTTGAAGTGCAGATAATGAAAAGTACAAATTGTCTGTCATTCCTTTGCAACCGTAAAACAATATGTTTTATTGTGGCCAGAACAAAAAAAAAAAAAAAAAGAAAGACAAACTTTTGCTCTAACAGTTGTTGATGTGTTACTCCAAATACTTGCTGCCATCAACAACACGATTACAAAATGTAACAACATTTAAATGTTGTTTTCATTTGTTTCCGCTGCTAAGTTGGTTGGAGGGGGTGGTTATTACAAGGTGAGTGTAGGTGGGTTTAAAGGTTTTTATTCACATTTTGCAAAAGTGCAAAAAAAAGTTAAAAATACAAACATACACAGAAACTAGATTCCAATCACAAGAGAGTATGTTTTCTATTTTGTGATTTTCAAACACCCTATTGCTAAACAATTATGTTAGATAACTATTTTGTAGTTTAACACTATTTCATATTTTTGTAAAATTATTTGAAAAGTTATATTAGATCCTCAACTGGTTCTAGACTGCAAGACCTGTACTCTTTCTACTTGGGCGTTGAGACCAATGATTTTTGTTCTGTGGAAGTGTTATGGAATCACAATCTTTCTAAGGAATATTTTTGAAATTTAAAAAAAAATTACAAATTTTCAATTAAAAAGAACGTTCCTTAAAAAGTTTCTTAAAAAAGATAATTTAGCAAAAATTTTCTACTACTGTGAAGTGAAAATTTAATTTAATTAAATAATTTCTTAAAAAGAACACATTCATTTACAAATTTTTTAAAAAGGTGGATATGAAAATTTTCTATGAAAATTCAATTTAAAAAAATTATTTAAAAATTTAAAATAAAAAAAAAAATTAAAATAATTTTTTTTTTAATTTTTTTTTTTGCAAAAATGTAAAAAATGAAAAATATTTTCTATAAAAAGTGAAAAATTAATGAAAGATAAAAAAATTTATTCAGCATTTTCTATTAAAAGAACAATTTATAGAAAAATGTTCACAAAAAGATAAAATTATCAAAATTATTATATAAAAAAAGAAAAGTTAACGAAGAATTTCTATAAAAAGAGAAAATTTATTTATTATCTAATGAACATATAAAATTTATTGGAAATTTTTTTTAAAAAAGCAAACTTTTTCAAAAAAGGAAACTTTTCTTTAAAAAGAAAATTTTTCGAGAAAAATTTCAAAAATATAGAATTTATCACAAGTTTTCTATAAAAAGCGAAAATTTATCGAAAATTACTATAAAAAGAAAACAATTTTCGCAAAAGTTCTATAAAAAGAGATATTTTAATCGAAAAATTAAAATTTATTTAAAAAAGAAAACTTTTCTTTAAGAAGAAAAATTTATAGAAACACGAAAATTTAATAACATGTTTTTTTTAAAAAAAATTATCAAAAATCTTTATTGAAAAATTTCTACAAAATATTTAACATTGATAATTAAGAAATTGATCGAAAATTGTTTTTTTAGAAAACTTTTCTTTAAAAATTTTCTACAAAACAGAAATTTTATATAAAAATAAATTTTATTCAAAAAGTAAACAGATTTTTTTTTGAGAAATTTTATAAAAAATTTTCCAGAAAAATGACAAAATTTTTTTCAGAAAAGACAGAATTTATCGAAAATATTTTATAAATTTATATAAATTATTTCATTAAACGAGAAAATTTATCAAAAACTTTTTATACAAAGAGAAAATTTATCAAAAAATTAATATAAAAAGAAAAAAAATCATAAAAGTTCTATAAAAAGAGAAATTTGATCGAGAAAGAAAAATTTGTAAAAAAAATGAAAAAAACTCTTTTTTAAGAAGATAAATTATTAAAAAATTTTAAAAAATCTTTACCGATTTTTTACAAAATATTTATCAAATTTATTTTTTATCATGTATTGAAAATTTTCTATAAAAAATTAAAATTTATGAAAATTTTTTTATAAAAAGTGAAAACTGTTCTAAAAATTTCTATAAAAATAGAATATTTATTAGAAATTTTCATTATTAAAGAAAATTAATAGAAAATTTTTAACAAAAAATAAAAACTTGTTTAAAAATTTCCCAAAGTTTTCTATAAAAAGTAAAAATTATTCAAAAATTTTCTTTAAATAATGAAAACTTAAATTTTAAAAAAAATTATTTTTCAAAAATTGTATGTAAAAGTTAGAACTTTTTTAAAAAATATTCTATCAAAAAAAAGTTAAAACTTATCGAAAATTTTAATAAAAATTTTAAATTTATAGAAAAAAAAGTGAAAATTTATTGAAAATTACGCAAAATTATCTTAACAAAAGAAAATGTAATGAAAATTTCTACAAAAAAAGTTGAAAAACATAAAGTTTTTGTAAAAAACTATTTTTTTTTAAATTTACAATAAAAACTAAAGTTTTTAAAAATTATCAAAAAATTAAAATAAAAAGTGCGAATTTATCGAAATATTTTAATTAAAAGGAAATTTATCGACTAAATTTTTTTTACAAAACCGACAATTACAAAACCTTTATCAAAAATTTGTATTTTATTAAATCAGAATTTACTTCAATAAGATCGGAATTAACTCATTTATTTTAGTTATAAAAAAAATTTTATAAGAAACCAAAATTTATTTAAAATTTTTATCTAAATTGTCTATAAAAGAAATTTTCATCTAAATTTTCTAAAAAAAATATCGAAAATTTTCATTAAATTGTGAAAAGTTTCTATGAAAATGTGAAAATTTTTGGAAAATTTTTAACAAAAAAATTAGTAGACATTTTTTAAAGTGAAAATGCATTAAATAATTTATATAGAAAGAGAAAATTGAACAGATTTTTTTATAAAATAGACAGATTTTGTATAAAGAGAAAATTTATTAGAAATTTTTTATGAAAGGTGAATTTTTTTAAAAATTTTCTATAAAAAATTAAAATTTAAATTGAACCTACAAACAGAACCTACAAAGAGTTTAAAAAATGGTACTTTTGGTACTTTTTCTTGATACAAAAGGTACTTTTTGGTATTTTTTTAATATTGAACATATAAACATAAAATTAAGCATGTGAAGTAAGGAAGAATACTTATAAAAGTGAATTTTTTTTTGGTACTTTTTGCTTCTTCAAAATGTACCTCTTCGAGTTTTTTTTTAATACTGAAAAAGAAGAGAAATCTGCAGAAAGCAATTTTTGGTACTTTTTTGTTCTTTAAATCTATAACTTTTCATTATACAATTAGTATTTATGAACTTTTTATAATAAAAATTGTACTGACTGCTTTTTAATACATCGTAGTGAGGGGTATATAAAATTCAACACAGCCGAATATAGAAGTTTTATTTGTTTTTATTTGAAAAATTAAAGTACTTCGAGTAACATGCAAATTCTGGAAAAAAAGTATACATATGTATTTTTAGGAAAAAAACCTAAATTTGTTTGTTAATTTTTTTTCAGTTTATTTTTTGTATGTCAATGACAGCATTTTGACACAATTGTAATAATAAAAAGTTGTTGCCTAGAAATGAAATAGATTTGCTAGAAAGAAATACATATCTAAAAATTTACTTTATATCGTTGAATTTTTTTGAAATGCTAAAAACTTGATATATTTGGTAATCACTTCATTTGAATATAAATTGTTATAAATCTGTATTTCTATGAAATTTTAATTTTGGTTTCTTCAAACATTTTAATTTTACATAATTTACTTAATTTTGTGTTTTAGTAAAGATTTTTTGTTCATTCAAAATATTTCATGTTTAATAAAACAAAAGCGAATTTTTAAAAAAACAAGAAAATAAATTAAGTTTTAATAAGATTTTTCCAAATAAAATTTTCTTAAAAATTTTACAAATTAACTAGCAATTAAATTCCTCTAAAAACACTAAAGTTTTCTCATTATTTCCAAGAGAATTTTCAAAAACAACTATTAACAAGTAAGAGTTCTATATTCGGCTGTGCCGAATCTTATATACCCTTCACCATGATGTGTTTAAAGCCTTTTGTACCTTTTGAAGAACGAAAAAGTACCAAAAAGTCCCCATCTATGGGTCCTCAGTTAATCCGGGCCATACAAACTTAATTACATGTTCCTAGGTTCAATATTGTAGAAATTGTAAAAAGTACCTTTTGAAGAACGAAAAAGTACCAAGAAGTCCCCTTTTACTGGTTCTCACTTAATCCGGGATATACGAACTTAATAACATTTTTCTAGGTTCAATATTATAGAAATTTCAAAAAGTACCTTTTGAAGAATGAAAAAGTACCAAAAAGTACCCTTTCATGGGTCCTCACTTAATCCTGGCCATACATTCTTAATTACATGTTTCTAGGTTTAATATCGTAGAAATTGCAAAAAGTACCTTTTGAAAAACGAAAGTACCAATAAGTCCCCTTTTATGGTCCTTACTTAATCCGGGCCATACATACATAATTACATGTTTCTAGGTTTAATATCGTAGAAATTGCAAAAAGTACCTTTTGAAAAACGAAAAAGTACCAAAAAGTCCCCTTGTATGGGTCCTCACTTAATCCGGGCCATACATACTTAATTACATGTTTCTAGGTTCAATATTGTAGAAATTGCAAAAAGTACTTTTGAACAACAAAAAAGTCCCCTTTTATGGGTCCTCACTTAATCCGGGCCATACATACTTAATTACATGTTTCTAGGTTCAATATTGTAGAAATTGCAAAAAGTACCTTTTGAAAAACGAAAAAGTACCAAAAACTCCCCTTGTTTGGGTCCTCACTTAATCCGGGCCATGCATACTTAATTTCATGTTTCTAGGTTCAATATTATAGAAATTTCAAAAAATACCTTTTGAAGAACGAAAAAGTACCAGAAAGTCCCCTTTTATAGGTTCTCACTTAATCCAGGCTCTACATACTTAATTTCATATTTCTAGCCAATAACAAAACATTAGTGCTGCTCTCGCTCTGCTACTCTTGCTCTGCTGCTCTTGCTCTGCTTTGCTTTTATAAACAAATTACAATAACAATATTTACCGTATTGTTATGTATTTTGTTTTTTGCAGTTTCTGTCTGAGCATGAATAAAAAATCTAAATTTTATATGAAATTTTCAGAGGTTGTCTCGGTTTTTTGCTCATATCTCCGTTATTTATGGACCGATTTTGCTGATTTTAAATAGCGTTCTTGCCGGTCGTATGTCTGATAGAATTATGGAAGATTCGGATCTCGCAGATATCTGGGGTCTTCTAAAAACTGATTTCAACAAACATACAGACAGACAGGCAGACAGGCAGACAGACAGACAGACAGACAGACAGACAGACGGACGGACAGACAGACGGACATGGCTTAATCATCTCCGCTACCTATAAGGATCCAGAATATATATACTTTATAGGGTCGGAAAATTATATAAATTACAAACGGAATGACAATCTTATATATACCCTTCTCACGAAGGTGAAGGGTATAAAAATTATATTGTTAATAATATCATTGTTGTTGTTGTTACAAATAAACAACAATTTTAAATATTTTCTTACACAAAAAAAATTTAATTATTTCAGTTTAATTGTTGTGTTTTTACTTGTTTTTAAATGCCAAAAGAACTGTTTTGTTTGGTGCGTTGGGGTGTAAAATTAAAAAAAAAACAAGTAAGAAATTATAGTCTGGCGAGGCCAACCATATAATACCCTACACCTGTTACAAAAATAACATGTGATTTAGTTTTTATAATAAAACATTTAAGCCATTTATTGTTGTAAAAAATTGTGGATATTTGAGTCAAATTTTGAAGGGGGCTTTTTAGTATAGAAGTTTTTTTTGCATCTTTTTGTCGAGATACGAGTGTATTCAACATAATTATGAACCTAAAAGCCCTATTCGGCGGGTTTAGTTGTATGGAGGCTAAGTGAAATAATGGACCGATCTTAACAGTTTTCAATAGGCTACGGTATTATAGAAGATCATGTGCCAAATTTCATTGAATTATCTTCAAAATTGCGATCTACAGTTTGATTACAAAGTTTACAGTTGTATAAGGGCTATGTGAAATAATAGACTGATCTTAAGCATTTTCAATAGGCTTCGTCCCTGGGACAATAGAAAAACATGTACCAAATTTCGTTAAATTATCTTCAAAATTGCGACCTGTAGGTTGATTACAAGGACGGACAGACAGGCAAACGGACAGACAGACAGACAGACAGGCAGACGGACAGACGGACGGGCATAGCTAAATCGACTCAGAAAATGATTCTGAGTCGATTTGTATACTTTAATGTGGGTCTAGGACCAATATTATTGTGCGTTACAAACATCAGCACAAACCCAATATACCCTCCCTACTAAAGTGGTGTAGGGTATAAAAATAAAAACACGCATACACATGCTTACTAACACACACTTATACATCATTAAAACTATAACAAAAACATGGAAATTAAATAAATTATGAGCCGAATTGGATAACGTCTTCGGTCCATGCGAATTACATTTTCATTTAAATGTGTGTTTTAGTATAACTGAGGAAAATATTTCTGTCTTCCTAAGAGGTTTATAGGGAGAATGTGAACGATTTTGTGAGAGAGAGAGAGAGAGAGCGAGGACAAGAGTACTATAGGGAATAAACATAAACTCATATAAGTTTGTTTGTTTTTTTTTTACTCGTTTAAGTTTGTTTGTTCGATTGTTTGTTTATTTTTCATTCATTGTTTGTTTGGTTTTCTTGCTCTTATTTGCTGCTGTTGTTGTTGTAGTCCTAATAAATTATGCAAAATTTAAAACAAAGGGGGTAATGTTTTTGCAAAAATAAAGAAAAAAATAAATAAAAAGCTATGGAAATAAACATTGGCTTTTAAACGAACATCATAACCCAATAAACAATTAAGTGTGAGAAAACATATTTTATAGCTTTTAATTAACCAAAAAGCACATGTTTGTTTCTTTAACAAACATATAATGGAAAAATTGTTTATTTTGCAAAGAAAATGCTAATTGCACTGTCAATGATATGAACAAATTTTCAATAAATTTTTATTTTTAAGAAAAATTTCATTATATTTTTAAATTAAATTTTTATATAATTTTCAGAAAATTGTTAGAACAATTTCCCTTTTTTCTGGAAAAAATTTTGAGTTTATTTTTGAACAAATTTTCAACAATTTCTTTTTTCGTAGAATTTTTTTTCTTTTATTAAATATTAAAATAGATTTTCTTTTTACAGAAACTTTCTATTAATTTTGAATTTTATAGCAAATAATTAAAAAATTAATTTTTTATACAAAATTTTCGAAACAAATTTCTTTTAACAGAAAATTTTCTTTTTTATACAAACTTTTCAATAAATTATCCATTTTACAGAAATTTTTAATAAATTTTCTATTTAGAAAAATTTCAATAAATTTTCTTTTTATAGAAAAGTTGCGATAAATTTGCCTTTTTATAGAAAATTTTCGATAAATGTCCTGTAAATAAATAGTTGGTTATTTAGTAAGTTAGTTATTTAGTTATTTAGTTATTTAGTTATTTAGTTATTTAGTTATTTAGTTATTTAGTTATTTAGTTATTTAGTTATTTAGTTATTTAGTTATTTAGT
>NC_060953.1:55701475-55703371 GCF_022045245.1 Lucilia cuprina
ATAAATTTAACTCCTGCCAATGTTATCATTTTTAATTGTAGTTTTTTTCTTACAAATTAAACAAAAATATTTTAAAGAAAATTCCATTAATAAGACTTTAATTGTTTTCTATTATTTGTTATTGAATTGATTAAAATCTATTGGAAATTGTAAGAGTTATACGATAAAATATCAACAAAGTCATAATAAATAATAATCATACGTTCAGGTGAACAAAATATAAATTTTTAGAAAAATCTAAAAAATAATCTAAAAAATCTAGGAACCCTTTAATTTTTTTATATTTTTTCGTGTTCAGTACATTTATATTTATGGTTAGAGAGGTATTCCTAGAAAAAAGTAGTCCACCGGTTCACCTAATGTCCAGTAAGAAAATATACTATCAAAAATTCATCAATATTAAATATTAATCATACGTTACGGTGTACATTTCTTTTAAATTTTAAAATATACAAAAAAAAATTATTGATAAAATCTAAAAATAAACATATTTGTTTTATATTTAACTACAGAATTCTTTAAATATTTTGTACAGAAAGTATTTTCGTATAGAACATAATTACACATTTCACTAAAAATTAATTATTAATATGACTTTGTGCTAGAATGAAAATTATAATTAATTTAAAATATTTGCATATACAAATACCAATAGAATATGGTTTGTTTGTTTTGGTATTTATTGTGTACAATTATTTTCCTCTTTTGCAAACATTTCATTGAATAAATATTGTTTAATCGTAATTTAATGAGGTTGTAATTATTTGCATAATGTAGTAAATGAAATAATTATAGATTTATTAGATTAAAAATTTTTAGAAAAAGAAAAATTTTTTAAAAGGTTTTTATTAAAAGATAACTTATCGAAAACTTTATGTAAAAAGGAATCTTTTTGAAAATGTTCTATAAAATGTAGAAGTCAAAAAAAAGGTAAATTTACTTCAAAATTTCTATTATCTAAGGAAAATTTAATGAAAGTTTTCTATATAAAGAAAATTTTCTATAAAAAACAAAATTTTGTGAAAAATTTCTATAAAAAGAAATGTTGATAAAAATAAAAAGTCTATATTCGACATTACTGATATTTAGAGACCCTGTTTATACCCTACACCACTTTAGTGTGGAGGGTATATTGGGTTTGTGCTGAAGTTTGTAACATATAAAAATATTCGTCCTATACCCACCTAAAAGTATACCAAACGGCCTAGAATTGTATTCGGAGTCGAATAAGCTATGTCCGTCCGTCCGTCCGTCTGGCTGACAGTCCATGTACACTTTGTGCGCAAGGTACAGATCACAAATTTCAAGTTACTTTAAAGACGAGTCTTATTGAAAATAGTTAAAATCGGTCCAATCTTTCGCCTAGCCCCTACCAAAATGTATAAAGATAGGCCCTCTTATAGAAAATCTCCATTTTTGTCATCAATAAGATAAATATTCTGGAATAAAGTTAAAAAACAAATTAAATGCTTTATTTTTTTACATAATCCACATTTTTAACATACTGACTGGTGTAGGGTATCATATGGTCGGCCATGTAAAATAGTTAGTGTAAAATAGTTAGTTAGTTAGTTAGTTAGTTAGTTAGTTAGTTAGTTAGTTAGTTAGTTAGTTAGTTAGTTAGTTAGTTAGTTAGTTAGTAAGTTAGTTAGTTAGTTAGTTAGTTAGTTAGTTAGTTAGTTAGTTAGTTAGTTAGTTAGTTAGTTAGTTAGTTAGTTAGTTAGTTAGTTAGATAGTTAGTTAGTTAGTTAGTTAGTTACTTAGTTACTTAGTTACTTAGTTAGTTACTTAGTTACTTAGTTAGTTAGTTAGTTAGTTAGTTACTTAGTTAGTTAGTTAGTTAGTTAGTTAGTTAGTTAGTTAGTTAGTTAGTTAGTTAGTTAGTTAGTTAGTTAG
>NC_060953.1:55703471-55716158 GCF_022045245.1 Lucilia cuprina
CAAAGATCTAGTATCAAGTTCATGAATATAGTGTTTTTTTCTTCATATACAAAATGATTATAAAATATACATTCACATAGTCACACTTCCCAGTAGTACAAGGTGACAAAGTACAGTCTAAAGTTTAGATGATAAAATTCCTGCATAAATTCTGTTGATGCTGTTGTAAGGAAGCTACTGAAGTAAACTTATAAGGTAAATACAAGGCATGTTATAAATTCCATAAAAAATATATATAAATTCCATTCTATTAAAGGTTTATAAGACCATTTATCATACAAATTTTCTTCTATAAACCTTTGATAAATTATTATGAATAAGACAAAAAGGATACTTTAAGTCCTTAAGAAAAATTGCTGGGTTTTACTAGCAATCCATTGATGTCCTATTGCCAGTACATGTGTATAAATGAGTTTGCTATGTTCATGTGTTGTCACTAGAAAAAACGAAAAGTACACAATTTGTCTGTAACGTTAATCCATTGTACACAACAACACGATCTCAGACAAATGAGAAAAAAACATTTTTTTCTTTTTGTATACTTCTTCTATTGATATGTATTTTGTGGCCAATAACAACCACAAATACAAAACCTTTAACACATGCACATGTGTTTAACTATGACCATCAGTAACAAGCCACATACAGACAAACATTTTAAATGCATGCATCTTAGTCATTGGTCACATACATAGATATTGTTCCTTACATACAAACACATACTAAGGAATACTATATAACATTAAACAAACTGATGGGCATATTGCCAATTTTGATAATGCAACACAACAACAAAATTAGCAAAATAGAATAAAAAATACAATAACAACCCCTTGCTGTATATATTTTCTTCTTCTCTATCGGAAATGATGTGAACAAATCACACGTACGTAGGCGCTCGAAAAAAATAGGATTTTATTGAATACCAGTTAAGTCTTTTCGGTGTCACTGGGTGGGTTGTTAAAAAATAGGCAGGAGTGTATTTTTTGGGCATGGTTCTTGTATAAAAACTTTGCTCAATTACTCGTGCTATTTCATCTCTTGATCATTGCTGGCCTGTGGCTTTTCCTCCGATAAGCAACACTCCCATTAACAACTTTTGAATATTTTGATTCTGTAACATCACCTAGATGTAATGGTTAGACCGAAAGTCTGGCATAAACTGAGTTAATACTAAACATACTCTAACAGGGAAGAACAATTTAATGGTATCATCTACATCTATTTTCATTCATACCAGCAGATTTTCACTTTATCTGACCTTCTACACAGGACACCAACTCAATTCCAAAGTTAATTTTAATGTTCAATTCTTCGCAGGCTATCTGTTGTCTCGGCAACGGCATTAAATGTATTCCGAAATATAGATTTCACACAGTATCATTCTTTTAACTAACACACCTCACAGCCACCTCATGAATCCTGAAGAGATCTCTTATATAATTGGAATAAGACAAAGTACAAAACTCTGGCTACCATTTCTCGTGGAATCTGATATAGATTCTAGTTCTATCTTATTCCAAAACATTCTGTAGAAAGGGCGAGTACACTTTTGATAACAACACTTTATTGTTTCAGCAGAGTTCCCTCCGGGGCATGTAACTTTGGTGAAATTTCCATTTTGATGTTATTGAAATATTTCGGGGAGAAGTGGTGTAACCAATACCTCTAGTGATTATCAAATGTATCTTTGACCTTTGCTTGAAATAATATGCAAAATCGAACGAGAGCACCATATAATCTGGCACTATGGATGGCCAATTTACGGCAGGAACTGTTGGTCTGACTGGTCAGTTGATTAAGGTTCCTTCCACATAGTGGCTGTGATTTAAAACTAAATCCGCGGATGGAGAATATTGGTTAACAACTGACACATCCTATGTCATGAATGTCTGGTTTCTCTATCCGTTGGCATTACTATCGGAACAAATGTCACTGGGTTTTGATGGTTATGCTGAATTTCTGAAGTCGTTAAGTATTTTTTTTTTTGCTTTTGCACTTGGTAGTTGTCCGTCATTCCGTAGATCTGATGTATGTTGATGAACGATGGGAATGTCTTCTCTGCCTGACAGGAGATTAGTATTGATTTAATAGACCTCTTTCTTCAGGAAAGTTCTCATTGATATTGTCATCTCAATAGAACTCATATTGTTTTATGATACACGACATATGGTTGAGGTCCATAAGTCGTGTTATTAGGTTAGAATTTACTTTGAAACTCCTATATTCCTTATCACATTATCTCGACATATTGGCTTAGTATTTTGGACTACAAAATACGTCTCTTAGTGCTGTTACCGAATCAGCAGAACTTTCTCAGTAGTGTGGCTGTGAGGGTTTCCGGCTAACCGGAAAATTGATTTCACTTGATATTGGGGTCGCTTTGCTATTGGCTATAGACTAGTGATTGCTTTTTTCTAGTCGGGAAATGCATTGGGATTGATCCAATGATGTCTGTCTGCAATTGGCTATTATGGTAAGAAATTAGGTAGCTCGAGCAAAATACTTGTATATAGACCGACACAGCTAGCCACGCTAGATATTTCATATTATTTATGTTTCTTTTTATCAGTTTAAATTTTGTTCACCCAGTCGTATGAGTGTTATACAATATGACTTTCTGAACAATTTGCTTCATAACTCAAACTATTTTCTGCAGATTTTGTAAAAAATATTTTATCACTCCTTCAAACAGCCAGCACACCTAATGGCCAGTACAAATTTCAAATAAATAAAATTAAATGTGTATGAAAGTAAGTTTTTTCTCCAGCACGTGCATGTATCTGCTGCTGGCTTTTTGTTTATTTGTTTGAGTTTCATGTTCTTGGCATTGAACACAATCTTTTTTATTTAAAGGATTTCTAAATGATTCACAGATATTTTTGTCTAACAATTTGCAATTTTTTTTTCTTCTAATTGACTTTGTTTAAAATTAAATTTACTTTTGACATTTAATTACAGTTTTTGTGTGTGTTTAGACCTAGGCAAGTAAATGTTTTTGTCATTTTGTATAATTTGCTGAAGGATATCAGACTGGTGAACTAGAAAATATATTTAAAGGTTGTATAGATTTAGAATGTCATGAACAAAAATAGTTTATTATAGATGTATAGGTAAAAAATGTTGGTTAAAAAAATTACCCATGAATTTTAAAATAAAAGCAATAAATGTGTAACAAATTCTTATGGTTTTTGCTTTTTATATTTTTGTTTATTTTATTAACAATTGTCTTAAATTTTTTAAGTTTTCCAAAAAAATAAATTTTGTTCAACTTGACGTATGATTAATATTTAATAGAATTTTTTTAATTTTTGTCTATATTTCACAAAATTTTATTGAAATTTTAAGAATTTTTTGACCGTTTTATTACCAATATATACAACTTGTGAAATATGTTAAGCTATGAAGTGAATTTGTTAATGCCAACCTCGTATGCGCATCCGTCTGTCCATGTTTAAATTGTAAAAAATCTACAGAAAATTTTGTTATATTTAATAAAATTGTATTATTTTAGAAAATTTATTTTTAACTATTATTGAAAAAAAAATAAATTCTAATTTTCTTTTTAAATTTCTCAATTTAAAGAAACTTAAATAGAAAAGTTTTTATTAAAATATATATTTTCTCCATAAGCTTTTCTCACCAATATTAAACAATATTGTTTGTTTTTTTTTTCAATAAAAAAAACTAATTTGATCTTTTGTTATAAACACATCTTTTGTTCTAGGAATTTATTCTTACTTCCAGTTTGTTTTAAACAAAAAACATACAAGTAAATGTATTAGTTTAAAAGAAAGGGTGAGTTTCATATGTCAATAAATTATGTAGAAACGGTTGAGTAAACTAATAAGGAAACAATTTCTTCTAATAGAATGATACAATTTCCTTTTAAATTGGCAAAATTTTCATTTAAATATCATTTTGAAATTTGAAAATAATTGAAAATTTAATTTGGTCCCGCATGGCGTATGAGTAATATTTATTATGATTTTTTCAATATTTTTGTTTTTATTTTCTTTAATTTTTTTAATAACTTCAAAAATATTAAAACTAAAAAAATTTAAACACCTGCTGCTAACATGTATGTTTTTCCTGCTAAAATTTATGTTGATTTGATGTTAGTACATACGTCCGTCAGTCTGACTTTCTAAAATTTTAAAACTATTTATATTTATATATTTTAGCAATATCATGGAAACTGAACATTCATTATAGAATCCTTTTTTAAAGCTTTAAAATAAAAAAAGATTATAAACCTATTAAGAGAGTTGCATTTAGCAAGTTAAATCCCAAAATTGTTTACTAAAAGTAATAACTGCCTTGCCAGTCGTTTTGAACTCTTCTTAACTGTTTAGAAGCGGTTTTAAACATACTTTCCTTGTATGTATATTGGCGTGATTACAATCCGGGGGATAAGAGATGCTAGCTGTAGCTCAAGTCTTTCTGTCGGGAAGAATGTCGAGTGCTTAACATGAACACTTTGACGGCCTTATTTCACGGTTGTCTTTTTTATCCTCTGGGTTGACTTGAAAACGGTGTACTACGCACCCCTGAATCCTTGAATGAAGAAATCAGGTGTCAATTTTTGTACATGGATGAATCAGTTCATGTACAAGCACTTTGCTGAAGTACTCGAGCTATCTAATCTCTTGCTATAGTAGCCTCGTTGCGGAATTACGGGCAACATAGGCTCAAGCCTGTCAAACTGGTTGTGTCAACACTTTCTTCGGTCTTTTCTTAGAATTATAAAAAACCCGGCGCTGAACCGGAAAATTTATTGTATCTGGTGCCACAGGGTAGAGTTTAGGACTTTGTTTTGTCACGATTAGATAAAAGATTAAGATGGTAAAATCTTTAATTGTGGATAAGTTCGGTGCTATTGTCAAGACAACAGTTATCCCGTTGAGGGTTAGATGTAGAGATATCCGGACTTCACTAACCTGTGTACCTAGAGTGAGTGTGTGGAATTTTTTCACAATGAATATGCCGCATAAAGAAGAAGTTTGAGGAGTTTAGTTGTGATGGATGTACAAGTGACATCTGAGGCTAAAAAATATCAAAAGAACCGATTACATCACTAGGTGTTGTTGTTGAATCAACAGACACAATCTCATCTGCATGGTTGTCAACAGAATTGAGTGCTTTGCATCCTGAAAGCAGTGGCAATACTGCAAATATTAGAAAGCTCGAGTACTTGAGAAAATTGTACAAGACACGGCGGATTCATGTACAAATATTGCCACATACATGTTCTCTGTAAGGCATACAGTTGCGATTTTAAGTCGTCATTAGCTCACCATGAAGTTGAAAAATATCGTAGACAAATATGATGTTTGGCTGGTGTTTTCTATATAATTTTATATTTTACCATTTTCCATTTCTGATGTTTTTGATTCATATCATTTTTGTGTTCATATGAAATCCTCCCTTTAATGTGTTTTATACTTGACATGCTCTGCATGAATTATTGAAAATATATTTTATATTGTTTGTTCTATGAATAGTGACTAATTAAAATTCTTAAAGTAATCATAAATAAAATAAATAAATTATAGAAAATAAATTAAACAAATTTCAATGATTTTATTTAAGATAAAAATATTATTTATATAGAAAATTTTAAAATATTTTTAAAACATGTTAAAACCTAGTAACTTATTACCATATCATGATTTATAAAGAGAAAAAAATTTGTTCTAAACTAATCCAATACCTTCAAAGAACATGTTTCTTCCGTATTTATCAAAAAAAAAACATCACTTAAGACGACTTAAGTTATTATACCTTAAAACTAGTGAAATTATTTTTTATATATTTCTTAGAATATACATAGCAGAAAAGAAGAAGTTATATACATAAAAATACATATTTTTTATTAAAATTTCACTGCAATAAGAATTTGCATTGTTATGACAACGTGTTGAAAACAGAAATTAAAAGAAAATTATTTAATTTATTAAAGAAATTCCAGAATAAAAAACAGAGCGTAAAAATAAAATTTATTATGTATTTAATATTGTTCTATAAAAATGAAATAAGAACAAGGTGAATAATTACATATTTCTTTTTTATATATTTCAAAGAATTTCAAAGAATTTAACACTTTAATTATGAATTATTTTTTAGATATTAGAAAAATTTAAGATTTTTATCACAAAGAAAGTGCACTAAATTTATAAACCTAAATTCAGATAAAACAAGTAAGAGTGCTATATCCGGCTGTGCCGAATCTTATAAACCCTTCACCATAGTGTATTTTAAATATATTATTTTTATAATTTTTTTTCTCGACTACATTAATATTTCACCAAAAGCAAAACAAAATGAACAACAACAACAACGCTAAACGAAATAAAAAACAAAATATACAAGGCATCTAAACTAACAAACAAATATACGAACAGAATTTACAAAAACAAAATACACAATGACACCAACAGGATCTAAACATACAAAAAGAAATACACAGCTGAAAAACCAAATACATCTACACACACGTGTACATATTTTTCTAATATACAGTGTTGTTGTTGCTTATTTAACAAAGCATGAAAAAAATATGACATTTTTTAATGAAATTTTCAGAGGTTGTCTCGGATTTTTGCTCATATCTCCGTTATTTACCGACTGATTTTGCTTATTTTAAATAGCGATCTTCTCAAAAGCATGTCTAACAGAATTATTGAAGATTCGGATTTCGTCAATATTTGGGGTCCTCTAAAAAATGATTTCAACAGACAGACAGACGGACATGGCTTAATCGACTCCGCTATCTATAAAGATCCAGAATATATATACTTTATAGGGTCGGAAAATTATATTATAGAAATTACAAACGGAATGACAAACTTATATATACCCTTCTCACGAAGGTGAAGGGTATAAAAATTATAACCTAATATGCCCTACTCTTTATTTTCAAGATAATTTGATGAAATTTGGTACATACTTTTTTTATATTGTCCAAGGACAAACACTATTGAAAATGGGTGAAATCGGTACATCATTTCTAGCCCCATAGCCCCCATACAACAGTACCACACGAATAGGGCAATCAGAAAATGACTTTAACACCCATTACTGATTTGAAGCAAAATCTATCTACCAAGTATTTTGAAAATTGATCCGTAACTAACCCTTCCCTCCATATAAAGCCGCATGCAGAAAACTACTTTTACACACATAACTGGTTTAAAAATGCAAGTATAACTGTTCCGAAAGGGATGTGTATATAATTTGTCTTAAGTCCTTTTTCAAATATCAACCTAATTTTTGAAGGCGAGCATTCCACTTACGTCATACGGTTTAATGTTGGGTTGTTGTTCTTTAAGTGGTACTTTTATACACTTCACCATCGTGAAAAGGGTATATATATGTTTGTCATTTCGTTTGTAATTTCTATAATAAAATTTTCCGACCCTATAAAGTATTCTGGATTCTTATATAAAGCGGACTCGATTAAGCCATGCCTGTCTATCTGTATGTTTGTTAAAATTTTTAAAGTTAAAGTTTTTAGAGGAACCAAGATATCGGCGAGATCCGAATCTTCTATAAATCTGTTAGACATGCTTTCGGGAAGATCGCTATTTAAAATCAGCAAAATCGGTCCATAAATAACGGAGATATGAGCAAAAATCCGAGACAACCTCTGAAAATTTCATTAAAAACTGAGATTTTTTTATTCATACTTAAACAGAAATTGGAAAAAAACAAAAAGCAATGAAAGAGTAGCAGAGCGAGATCAGCACTAGTGTGTTGTTATTGTCTAGAAATATGACATTATGTATGTGAAGCCTGGCTTAAGTTTGTAGACGTAAAAGGGAACTTTTTGGTACTTTTTTGTTTTTAAAAATGTACTTTTTGAGTTTTCTATAATAATGAACTTAGAAATTAAGTATGCAGAGTCTGGATTAGATGAGAGCACTTCAAAGGCGATTTTTGGTACTTTTTCGTTCTACAAAAGGTACTTTTTGAATTTACTATATAAAATTTAAACTATAAACATGAAATTAAGTATATAGAGTATGAATTAGGTGAGAATCCATAAAAGGGAACTTTTTGGTGCTTTTTCGTTTTTCAAAAGGTATTTTTTGAATTTTATTAATACTAGCATACCCTGGGTGCTTCGCTACCCTAACTATGTTCAATATCGTAAAAATATCAAAAAGTACCATCGGAAAAACGAAAAAGTACAAAGATCTCTTTCAATAAATTCTCATTTAATAAGGATCATTATAAAGAATCCATTTGAATAATAGAAAAGTACCAAATAATTCCCACTTCCAGAATATTATTCAGTCAAGACCATGTATGTTAAAATTAATGTTCCTAGGTTGAATATTTTAGAAAATTAAAAAACTACAATTTATGAGATAAAAAGTACTAAAAAGGTGTCTCTTAAAGGATCTTATTCAATGAGGACCGTGTATGTTTAATAATCATATGTTTTCAGTTCATATTAAAGAACATACATTGAGTATCATTTGAAGGAAGAAAAAGTACCAAAAGTGGAATAAAGTTTACCTAAGAGGAAAGTACTAATAAAAAGAGTACAAATCTGAATTCATATATTCCAGAAAAATTGTACTTTAAAAAAGGTACCAATTTACTCGAATTTGGTCCTATATAGGCCTCAGTACTCGAATTCCAAAATAATATACCAAAAGCTTGTTTTGTGTGAGTAAATAAACTACTTTTTGAAATTTTATAAAAGTTGGCTCAATGAGTTTGAATAAAATTAAATTTCCCGATTTTCCCCTTTTTGGTACTTTTTTACCCAGTGAAATAGCAAAAATTTTATTACAATAAATATTACAGAGTTAGTCCGTAATTTAATATGAATAATTCAATAAACCGAAAAAGTTTTCTTAATGTGCTAAAAAAAAGTATCATAAATACAGTTTTGACGCTTTTACACCCGAAAAGGACTGAATTTTAAAAAAGTACGAAACAGGTGTCTCATAATTTGAGAGATGTATCCAAAATATTTAGAAAAATTTTATTATGTTAATTAGTTTAAAAGTTATAAAGGGCTGAAAAAGGTACTAAAATCACCTTTGTTATACATTTTTACCCCTTAAAGGTACGAATTTCAAAAAAGTACCAGACACCCATCTGCTCATTTTAAGAGTAGATACAGGTGCATTTAAAATTTTTCTTGTATCACTAATATTATGTAAGATATTTAAGAAAACCTGTTTTACTCGTTTTTTCCCCCTTTTTACCCGTAAATGTGCAAATTTCCAAAAATCCCTCCTTAGTGGATCTACATAACCAAAAACACATCTACTGTCAAAATTTCATGATTCTAGGTTCATCCGTTTGGGCTGTGCGATGATAAATCAGTCAGTCAGTAACGCTACTCTTTTATATATATAGATTGAACCTAGGAAATTAAGTATGTAGATTCGGAATTAGGTGAGAACAAATAAAAGGGAACTTTTTGGTACTTTTTTGTTCTACAAATGTAAATTTTTGATATTTCTATAATAATGAACCCAGAAACATGACATTAATTATGTAGAGCCCGGATTAGACGAGAACAAATCAATGGGAATTTTTGGTCCTTTTTCATTCTGCAAAAGGTACTTTTTGAATTATATATAATATTGAACCTAGAAAATTTAAATTATTTATGTAGAGTCGGAATTAGATGAGAACCGGAAGAAGTGAACTTTTTGGTACTTTTTTGTTTTTTAAAAAGTACTTTTTGAATTTTGAATATTGAACCTAGAAATATGAAATTAAGTATGTAGAGTCTGATTTAGGTGAGAATGCATAAAACGGAACTTTTGTGCACTTTTTCGTTTTTCAAAAGGCACTCTTTTGAATTATCCATAATATTGACTATAGAAATATGAAATTAACCATGTTAAGCCCGTAGTAAGTTATGTAAAAGAAGACTTTTTGGGACTGAATGTTTTTTAAGACACTATGGTGAAGGGTATATAAGATTCGGTACAGCCGAACATAGAACTTTTACTTGTTTAATATTTTTATATTAAACCTAGGAATGTATAATAAAATGGAATTGTCTGGATTCTTTTCGTTTATCAAATGATACTTTTTTTTAATTTTCCTACTTTTAAACGTAGAAACATAAATGAATGATTGTAATTGCTGTTAACCAAAAAATCTATTTTTATTTCTACGACTGAATTTTTTTCTATTTCTTTTTTTATGAAACTAACCTTTTGTAACACCTTAAAAAATACGTAATATTTGTTTTGAAACCGACACCAATATCAATATTACCCTTAACTCAATTGCTACTAAATTTGACCTTTAACTGTAGAAAAAAATGTTTAATAAAGTAGTATGTAATGTTTAATAAAGTAGTAAGACAAGAAGTACCTATAATGGAAAATGACTTCATTCGATGACAACTTAATTGTTTTCCGGCTATGGATAACAAGTAATTGTTTTTGGCTATTTATTAATATGTTTATATCTTATCATGCATGAAAAGAAAATGATATTTCCTCTCACCTATAAAATTTCCAAAATATTTTGTGTCTCGGTGTTTCATAATGTTTGCATGCAAGAGAACCAGTTCAATATATTCATGGATGGGTTCGAAATTATATTCATTTCTTTGTTATTGTGTGATGATTATGTTGTATAACACCGTCTTATACTTAAAATTAGATACGGAGAAAAAATGCGTTTTTAATTTTTCATATCGTGATCCTGTGTCCTTTTTAAAGAACTTCAAAGTTTTAAAAAGTACATTTTTCAAAAAATATTTTAAAATACTTCTACCGATCAATCAACGCCAAATTTGATGTCAAGCTAACAAGAAGAGTTGTAAAATATTTTGTGTTATTTTTATTTTATTTTAACATGATCAAAAGATGTAAACAATGTTTCTCAAATTTTTTTGGAAAAAATAATATCGAAGGATAAAATTTTTAAAAGACATTTTTGGCAGGTTTTTATACTGACGGTATAAAATAAAAATAATACAAAATACTTTTCAACTTTTCTTGTTCACTTGACATTAATTTTGATTTTGTTTGATAAGTAAAAGTATTTTAAAATATTTTTCGAAAAATGTACTTTTTAAAACTTCTAAGTCTTTTTAATGAAAAACTAAAAACGTAGATTTCAGTTTCCGATTTTTTTCTTTTTCGGACGGTATTATAGAATAATTTAAGACGTGGATACTAATAATTTCAGAAAATTGATTTCGTCATACAGACAGACAGACAGACAGACAGACAGACAGACAGACACACAATGTTTTTATTTTGACAATTTTATTCAACAAATTCTAAATCTATACAAATATAATAATTATAAAATAATTTCTAACTATAGGCAGTTATGGAAAAATCTAAAATTTTTTGTATTTCTATATATTTTTTGTATTATCTATTAATGCTTGTTTACCAGATCCATTAGCGCCATTAGCATAATAAATGAATATTTCACCAACAATTAAGGTACATACTTATATACATACATATGTATGTATGTATGCATATACTAGTATACAAACGGGCCACCAGACAGTTTATGTATCCAGCAGCTTATCTTTCTATTCAGCGTATGAAAAGCACATGGAACGATGATATAAAGAGACAATATTAAAGTACGAGAGAAATGAAGTGGAAAACTAAATAAATATACATACGAACTTATTTATATCATGGCTAAATTTATTTAAGAGTATATATATTTAAATTTGTTGCTAGACTTTTATAGAAAAAAAGTAAGAATTTATAGTCGAGTGAGGCCGACCATATAATACCCTATACTTGTAAACGAACAAAATGTGTGTATAGGGGCTAGGTGAAATAATGGACCGATGTAGATTATTTTCAATAGGCTTCGTCCCTGGGAAAATAGAAGATCATGTACCAAATTTCATTAAATTATCTTTAAAATTGCGACCTGTAGTTTGATTGCAAGATTTACATGGACGGACAGACGGACAGACGGACGGTCATAGCTAAATCGACCCAGAAAATGATTCCGAACTTATACTTTTTGTGCGTTACAAACATCAGCACAAAACCAATATACCCTCCCTACTAAAGTGGTGTAGAGTATAAATATTAACAAATATGAAACTGCTATTGAAGCAGAATTAAGGCAGTGGGCGAAATAAATAATAAATAACACAAGTTTTTTTTTTTGGCAAATATTTGCTTCATTAAAATTGATATTAAAGATCCTTAAATATTCAGCAATTTATTGCCCCCCGGGGCATGTTACCTTGGTGAAGCCTCCACCTTGGTGTTATTGCAATCCCGGACCAATACCTCTAATCTGGCCGGGACTAAAAAATTGCTTGCTGTCTACTGTCCGGCTTAGTCCTTGAATAGATTGAAAAGAGGTCAGACCAGAGCCCCGCATAATCAAGTACTACGGTTGGCCACTTGCCCGCAGGACTATGTCCTGGCTGGTCAGTTGATTAAGGTTCATTCGGGATCCACGTAGTGGCTGTGGTTTAAATCTAAATTCGCGGGAAGAGTAAGTGGCGGTTAAAAGACTGATGTAAGGTAAAGTCAATATTTCGGGATAAGTTCGGTGCTGTTGCCGAAACAACAGATACCCCACAGAAGAGTGTCTGTGGGACTTCCCCCCGGGGGCATGTTACCTTGGCGAAGACCTCCGCCTTGGTGTTATTGCAATCCCGGGGTATAAAGAGGGCCCAATACCTCCAATCTGACCGGGATTGAA
>NC_060953.1:55716258-55748909 GCF_022045245.1 Lucilia cuprina
GTACTTGCGCATGGTACCGGTCATAGCCAATGTGCAAAAATTGCCACCTGCGTCTTCATTGAAGACAAAGGGGCGATGGTAGACCGTTCTCAAGTCTACCCAGTGGATAAAAAAGACCACCGTGAGATTAGGCCGACACGGCAGGTGCTCACGTTAAAACTATCGACAGTCTGTCTGTGGGACTAAGCGTTGGAAATGAGTTGGTATTATTTGTATACATATGTTACGGGATGAATGTGGGGTACGGCGAGCCTCACCCACCCTATAATAAATATGTCGTATGTTTTTCTCTTATGATTGTGTCGTAAGAACAATATCTTCGGCTTATTTGATGGATTCGTACTTTGGTCCACCGATTACGTCTCTAGGTGCTGTTGCCGTATCAACAGAGTAAAGTGTTTGTACATGGACCGGTCAAATCCTATGTACAAAATTTGCCACCTGGTAGACCGTTGTCAAGTCTACCCAGTGGGTAAAAAAAAACACCGTGGGGTAGGTAATCACCACAAATTCACTTAGTGCTAATTTTGAAGTGGTGATAAATGTTATTCTTTTGAAAGTACTTTGCTTTATTTTTGCTAGGAAGTTTCTTATTGTGAAAATTGTAAGATCAGTGATATATTTTCTCTTTATATACAAGTGATATAGTTTCTTTGTATAGAAACTTGTGGGTTATCAGTGATCTATTTCCTTTCCAACTAATTTCATATATATTTTCATAGAAACTGACTAGTTATCTCGTTCTATGTATAGAAAACTGTAAGATCAGTGATCTATTTCCTTCTGAACTGTCTATAGAAAATTCTCTTTCTGGTCAGATCAGCGATTATTATAAAAACCCTTTAGTACATCAATGATATCCTTTCTATAAACGAGTAATATACTTTCTTTAAATAGAAAATTGTGGGTTGATCAGTAATCTATTTTCTTTCTCAAGCAAATTATCAATTGATCTTTTCTCTGCATAGACATTTTGAACTGTTTAGCCATCAATTTTCTCTTAAAAGAAAAATATCAGTGTGGTATTTCCTTTATGCTCAATGATCTATATACTCTCTATAGAAAATTCTCTTGATGGTTAGATCAGGTAACTATTTTATTACTATAGAAACCTTTGAGCTAAACCTCTCTAGAACCAATATAGTTTAGAAAATTGTGATCAATTTCCTTTTTATAGAGAATAATGAGTTAATTAGAGCTCTACTTCTATAGAAAATTTCGAAATGGTTGTTAACTGATCAGTGATCTTTTTTATGTCTAAAAACGTTGAGTTGATCGGTTGTCTATTTCTTTAGAAATAAAGAGTGATTTACTTTTCTATGAAGAAAATTATGACCTGATAAGCGATCTATTTTCTGTCCAAAGAATACTGTGAAATCAGTGATAAATCTTAATAAGTTATTATCTTCTTGCTCGGAAATCTATCTTTTACCCAAAGAAAATTGATCGATGATTTATTCTTTCCTCTAAAGATAATTCAGAGCAACTGTATAATGATGCAACAAATCCTTTCATTGTCAAAATAATCTTTATTATTCCACATTCTGCGACATATAAATAATAAATTGACACTGTCTTTTTTAACATATTCAAAAACGTCATTGTATTCTATTTTAAATTTATTCCATAAGGGACCGCAAAACTACCATACAAACACAACCACAAAATAACACTAAACAGGATTAAATGAAATTAACTATCAAATCAACAACATCTATATGCATATATATATACATACATATCTATCATTCTATCTATCTTTGTATCTATCATTCTAAATAACTAAAACCCATATAACCCTTGTTAGAGTTAATTTTTTTTACAAAATTTTTTCACTACATATTTCTTTGCTTTTTATTGACAGTTTAAAGACAATGTATCCTGTTAATCTGTACTAAATCTATTTAGCAAATAACATTGACAAAAATAAATTAATTTTAAATCCGTATGTAACCTTTTTCTATTCACATGTCTGGTTTTGCATTAAATAGGGTAAAATTCTATTTAAATTTCTATATTTAATAGAAATTTATAAAAAATAAAATCAAATTAAAAAAAACCTCAAAAATGTATCCGTTTGATTTCAATGTTACAAAGTTATTAATCATTTCCGCTGGAGTTAATGACATTAGCTGTCATTTGTTTGCATATATTTGAGAGCTTAGATGTCAAACACATGCTAAACTTATATGATAACATATGTTTTATTCAAAAAAAAAAAAAAATTGTAATGATATTATATGTATGCTAATGTATTTCTATTTATTTTATTGTTATGTTTAATCTTTTGTATACAAAAATGTTTCTATTTACCAGCAAATACAGTTATAATTAACTGATACAGTTATGTTAAATTTTCTTAAATGGCTGTCCGTCTGGATGGCTGTACGCAAGGTATGACAGTTTTCAATATATTTTAATAGAATTCAGATTATATGCGTTTTTAGGCGAAAAAAAACTAAAATTATTGAAAATTTTTGATCTGAATTTTTTAACTCAAAACTATGTCAAATGTGCTTCTACCTCCCCAAAAAGCATAATTGACACTGCCATTCGTTGAGTCTTTTTCCAATCCAATTTGAATTTTTCAAAAGAAAAATTACTTAAAAGTCCAAAATTGCCTGTTAACCATTAGTATACCCCATATGCGATCCTAACTTCCATGTAAAGCCTCTTTTAGAAAAATTCGGAATTAGTGATGTGTCATATTGACATATTTTCCATGGAAGTTATGACACATCAAAGTGTCACAGTGATCCTAAATTTGGTGTATGTTACATTTTGGATTCCTTTAAAAAAAGTGTCCTTGATAGCCGGACTTCGGCTGGTCACAGTAGTTTTTAACTCTGGGGTATTTTGAATAACGGCTTCGCTAAGTTACCATTTTGTTCATAAAAGGACTCTTTTTTGAACCATGGACTTTATGTCATTTTAGAATTACGTTCATGTACGTTATGTCACTGGACATTATGACACATTAGTTAGTAAACTATTTAGTAAGTAAGTTACTTAGTCAGTTAGTTAGGTAGTTAGTTAGTTCGTTAGTTAGTTAGTTAATTAGTTAGTTAGTTAGTTAGTTAGTTAGTTAGTTAGTTAGTTAGTAAGTTAGTAAGTTAGTAAGTTAGTAAGTTAGTAAGTTAGTAAGTTAGTAAGTTAGTAAGTTAGTAAGTTAGTAAGTTAGTAAGTTAGTAAGTTAGTAAGTTAGTAAGTTAGTAAGTTAGTAAGTTAGTAAGTTAGTAAGTTAGTAAGTTAGTAAGTTAGTAAGTTTGTAAGTTTGTAAGTTAGTAAGTTAGTAAGTTAGTAAGTTTCTAAGTTAATTATTTACTCAGTAAGTTACTAAGTTAGTTAGTAAGTTACTAAGTTACTAAATTACTTAGTTACTTAGTAAGTTACTTATTTACTTTGTTAGTTAGTTAGTTACTTAATTAGTTATTTAGTTAGTTAGTTACTTAGTTAGTTAGTTGGTTAGTTGGTTAGTTAGTTACTAACTTAGTTACTTAGTTACTTAGTTAGTTACTTAGTTAGTTAGTTACTTACTTAGTTAGTTAGTCCCCATGCTACTCCCCTACAGAAAAAGACTTGAAGGTCCAAGTTCACTTATAAACATTAAAAACGCGATAAAGTTTTCCTCTACCAAGCTATAAAAGGATAATCCTATATTTACCCTTACCCCCATATGAGCCCTGGTGTATGGCACCATATGATCGGCCGTGCCCGATAATGTATTCATATTTCTTTGTATTCTATAATTTTTCATATAATTTTAAGCAAAATAATTGTGAAAATATTTGCTGTTCAATATTCAATATTGTAGTAAAACTTTACAAATCCCTAGCTTTAAAAACTTTATTAAAATATTTAACATAATGAAAAAAAAACGGCTTAAACCATAATAATAACAAATAAGTTTTATTATTAAGTTTAAATAACAATAGAATTATATAAAGGACATCCCTTTTGCAAGCCATTCGATTTTCAATACATTTATTATTTTATATAGTTAACAAATTACTTTTTGTGCAACAACAAAAGATGAATGCATATTATCTGGATTTTATATATATTTTTTTGCCTTTTTGTCAGTAATTTGTTTTATGGGATATTTGTAAAAAATTTTATTATTACGTTTAATGGCTACTTATGAGGTTATTTGATTGAATATATTTTTATAGATTAATAATATTTAAACATATCTATAGCTTAATCTACATATATAATATACACAAAATCTTAAGAGTTTCTTTGTTACGTTATCTTTTGTATATTTTGGTATTTGTTATTGGAAAGTTGTTTTAAACAAAACTTAAACAGATTGTTCAAAATAAAATTTCAAGCAAATAAAAAAAAATTTAATTAATTCTTGTAGAAACAAAAAATAGCTAAATATAAACAGCAAAGGTCGACGCTGTAAAATACTACATCAGATACATAAAAATATTAAAATAACCCCACAATTCAAGAGTGTACGACTAATTAAATTTTTAATCTCAAAGCCAAAAATTCAAAAAGTTTATCTATTTAAAATAAAAATCTCATCATATTTCAAATATAAATAAACAATTTAATGTAAACACTTACAAACAAAAACACAAGTTAATTAAATAAATAACATTAAGTAAATATGTAAGTACGAAAGTTTATAAAACTCATTAATAAATTTAAAGTTTATAAAAATGCAAAAAAAAAAATATATTATTTAATTACTTACATACAACAGTTTAACTGTAAACAAAATAAATTTTTTAACAAAACAAACGAATTAATAAGAATATAATAATTTTCCCAAAAACAATGGATATGAAAATATGTTGGGCTGATTAGTGACTGTCTAGACATTTAAGGCGTTGAGTAAAGTAAAACGAAAACCTTTTTTTTTCTTTTCTCTGTTTTTACATTAAAAAGTTTTATACGAAAACATATCAATCAATAAACAAAAAAAAAAAAAAAAAAAAAAATCTTTCTTAAAACACATGACAGAAATACGTCGCCTTATATTAAATGTTAATGTTTTTTCAAGTTTCAAACATACGGTTGTTCTGTTAACTTGGTTTCGGGCGTTGGTAGTTTAAGCCAAGAAAAAAGTGATAATATGCTATTATAACTTAATAATATTTTGGATTTTTGTTTGTTTTTTGTCTGCTGTTAAAACAAACATTTAACAATCCTTGAAAATAAATTTTGTCGGCATTTAAATATATAAATGAAAAGATGACGATGATATACAAGGAAGAAGTATATTTGTATTTTTATGTAAAAAGTTTCCATTTTAATATCATAATTTGTAATTACACACACACATATGTACATATGTAACTTTTTTGGATTAAAAGACTTTTTGTAGACAAAATTCTCTGAACTTCTGCTCAAGGTTAGATTTTCAAAAAGTCCTTTATATAGTAATAAGAAGGTAACATAAAGCTTAGTGAATTAAGTAATAAGCATTAAATGAGATATCACTAACTAACTAACCAGCTAACTAACTAACTAACTAACTAACTAACTAAGAGGGTAAGGGTAAATATCGGATTATCCTTTTAAAGCTTAGTAGAGGAGAATTTAATCGCATTATTAATGTTTATAAGTGAACTTGACCTTCAAGTCTTTTTCTCTAGAGAAGTATGTTTGGGGGCAAATAGTAGAACGCTTTACATGGACAACTGCAGACAAACGGACAGGCGTCCATAGCTAAAGCGGCTCAGGAAGTGTTTGTGATTCTTGTACTTGAAGATGGGTGTATGACAAATATTGTTGGATGTTAAAAACAGGGCCACAAACGCATACTACCCTCCTAAGTGGGTATAACTAACTAACTAACTAACTAACTAACTAACTAACTAAATAACTATCTAACTATCTAACGAACTTACTAACTAACTAAATAACTATCTAACTATCTAACGAACTAACTAACTAAATAACTAATTCATTAACTAACTAACTAACTTACTTACTTACTTACTTACTTACTTACTTACTTACTTACTTACTTACTTACTTACTTACTTACTTACTTACTTACTTACTTACTTACTTACTTACTTACTTACTTACTTACTTACTTACTTACTTACTTACTTACTTACTTACTTACTTACTTACTTACTTACTTACTTACTTACTTACTTACTTACTTACTAACTAACTAACTTACTTACTTACTTTCTTACTTACTTACTAATTCATTACTAATTCATTAACTAACTAACTTACTTACTTACTTACTTACTTACTTACTAACTAACTTACTTACTTTCTTACTTACTTACTTACTTACTTACTTACTAACTAATTAACTAACTAACGAACTAACTAACTAAGAAAATCGATCGAACTAATTTCTTCCCTTGTCTTTGAAACACCCCAGCAAAAACTTTCAACTTTCAGACAAAATATCTGATGTATATCTAAACCCAATGTCCCCAAACATTTCAATATTCCTTAAGAAGATTTCTTTTGTAAATTTCTAATGTTCCATAAGCCATAATATCATCAGATGAATTTGAATCAAAAGCGATTTGCCACATTTTTAATATTGACATTTCCTTCGAGGTCAGAATACGATCCTGGGCCTGTGCGTTAGTTTGTGTCATACTCACAACGCCCGAGCATTGTTATTTTCATTATGTGTGTATAAAAAGCAGTTCTTGACATGCGATCAAAAACAATGTTCAAATAAAACGGCAAAATTTAAAACCTATATAAAAGTCATTGAAAGCTAAGTTTTTAGGCAGGTACAAAAAAATAGCTAGTTTTCGCTGTTATATAAAAAAATTAAAATTTTTGCATTCAAATATTGTTTTAAATATGTATTTTACTTAAATTTTTAAATATTCATACAGTTTCCTTTATAGTGTTATGAAAATGAACAATATTTTACTATACCTCCATATAAATGAATTTCAAGATATTTCGTTTGAAAGTATATACCGGATGGAAGTACTTTTCGCACATTTTACTTTCATTTATACAAGTTGTTAGGAAAATAGCTTTTTATTTCTTTCTCTTTTTGGTATTTTGTTTTCGTACAATTGTACAATAATGTAAAAAATATACAAAATACTTATAACAAGTACCAGAGAGTATACTTATAGTTATTTGTACATTAGTATTTGTACTTAAGTAAAATTTTATTCAAACACTTAAAGAAATTGAAAATTTTTGCGAGAAATTTATATAGAAAATATTTAAATATGCTTTTGAATAGTAAAGATAAAAAACTGTTTGTTAGAGATGTGAAAAAGAAAACGGAAGTTTCATATATTTATTAATTGGGTGTTTATGGGGGGAAAGATAAGTGAAGATTATTTTAAATTTATGTTTAAACACGTATTAAAGATTACGTGTTAATGCATTAAATTAAGTATAAAATTTAAAATTTGTTAACAAGGAAAGATTACACTATGCGATAAAAATAAATACCTGGGAAGAGATGCTATATTTCTTAAAGGTGGTTCCGAGTAGAACAAGAATATAAAGCATCCTTCAAAAAATCAGTTTTTGAACAATTTTGTATTAAGAAAAAGATCAATAACGTCGTCAATTACTAATGGATTTTCAAAACTAATTATGAATATACATGGGTTTCTAATCAATTAATAAATAGTATGGTTCCTCTATAAAATATTTTCAAAAAACTTAAAATCGGTTCAGATTCCACTAGGTTACTGACTTGTAAGTGCTTAAAGGTAGAAAAACTGGTTTTCTACCCGTAATTCAAGATTTTGGAGGTGTTTGACAAATTTCAAAAATATATTCCTCGGATCTAAATTTTATAGAAAAATTTTGACTTTACTTCTTTTTTTAGAAAATTTAAAAAATTTTGAGGAAATATTTCAAATATTCTACTATTTATAGAAAAAAATTTTAAATTTTCTACTTTTAAAAGAAAATTTTTTAAAATTTTCTACCTTTCAAATAATATTTTTCTAAATTTTCTACTTTTTAAAGAAAATTTTGCAAAAGTTTCAACTCTTTAAAGATAATTTTCAAAAAAATTTTCAAAATATTTTTACTTTTTAAAATATTTTAACTTTTCTAACTTTTAAACATTTTCAATTTTCTACTTTTTAATATTGTTTTAAATTTCAGATTTTTCTAGAAAACTTAAAAAAGAATATTTTTGCAAAAAATGTTCTACTTTTTTCTATTATAAAATTTTATAGAAAATTTTTTTACTCTACTTCTTTTTATAAAGAATTTAGATGAAATATTTCAAATATTTTCGACTTTTTAAAGGAAAATTTTTAAAAAATTCTACTTTTAAAATTGTTATAAATTTCTGCTTTTTATAGAAAACTTATAGAAAGATTTTTTTATTTTATAAAATTTTTTCAAGATTTTCTACTTTTAATAGAAAATTGAAAAAAATGTTTACTTTTTATAGAAAATATTCCATTTTTTTAAGATTAAATTTTTTAAAATTTTCTTTATTTTGTAGAAACATTTTCTAAACTTAATAATTTTTGTAAAAAATTTTCTAATATTTTCTACTTTTTATAAAAAAATTCCAAAAATTTTTACTTTTTATAGAAAATTTTCAAAATTTTTTTATTATTTAGTAAATTTTCCAAAATGTTCCTCGATTTATAGACAATTATTTAAATCTTTCAAATTTTTATGAAAAAATTCCCAATTTTTAGAGAAAAATTTTCAAAATTTTCTATTTTTCATAAAAAGTTTTCCATAACTTTTTACATTTTACAGAAAATTTTCCAAAATTTTCTACTTTTTATAGAAAAATTTCCAAAATTTTCTAATTTTTATAGAAAATTTTCTAATTTTTGTAGAAAATTTTCAAAAATTTTCAAAAATTTTCTACTTTTTATAGAAAATTTTCCAAAATTTTTTACTTTTTATAAAAAATTTTCCAAAAGTTTCTATTTTTTATAGAAAATTGTACAAAATGTTTTATTTTTTATAGAAATTTTTCTAAACTTTTGTACTTTTCCAAGGAAAGTTTGCAAAATTCTCTAAAAAAAATTTAATAAAAATGTTCTTTTTTGTAGAATATTTAATTTTTATATAGCAAATTTTCGATATTAACTTCTTTTAAAAGAAAATGAATAAAATTTTTTTCTTTAAAAAACAAATATTAATATTTTCTACTTTTTAAAGAAAATTATTAAAATGTTCTTCTTAATTTTTACAAAAAATATTTTGCAGGTTTAATAACCTTCCCAAGACCTTTTTAAAAACTTATCGAAGCAAAAGTCATACAAATAATATTCTTTTATTAAAAAAAAATACAACAAAAATATTAAATAAAGTTTTTATATAACCATTGTACCGGCATTAAGAGTCTTTTGCAAATTTTTGTTTTTCTTTTACAAATCTGTTCTTTAAGTCTATACTTACTGGCAGTTCTTTAACATTTATGTCAGTCACGTGTCATGACATAAACAAAAGCATTCTCAGGGGAGGCCACTTTATGTAGAAGGAATTGATATCAAACACTTGAGCAGCACACATGCACACAGAAACTAATTTATTTCGTAACACTAAAGACAGACTGACTGACTGACAGAGACACAAAAATAACAAACGAAATTTTTAATTTTAATTTTAAACAACAAAGAAAATAATTTCGCGCTGCAACAACAAAAGCAATTTTTTTGGAGGATTTATTATAAACATAGACAAAGTATGGGAAAGAGAGAAGTTTTCACTTTCAAAAGCATCTTTCAGGGAGAGTTTGAAACACAACTCTTTTTCTATATAAAATTTCACTTGTTTTCAATTTTAAGTACTTAAGATAATATGTTGTTTTTATTGTTGCGAAAATAAATTTTGGTTTTGTTATTGAAATATTTCGCATAAATAAAAAACGTGGTAAAATTTGTTAATATGAAAATTTTATTTTAAACAAATTATTTTCTGTCATGTTGCAAGCCGTTAAATTTTTAGAGTTTATTATTGCTTAGAATTTTTAATGAAAATTTGTATTTTTGAATAAAGTTTAGCTAATGGATAATTTGTTATTTAACAAAAATTTTAAATTTACAAAAATCTTCAAACATATGTGACGTATACTTAATATTTAATTATCTTAGCAATTCAACAATACTCATACGACTTTATGTCTTTAAAAATGTTTGTTATTTATAAAAAACTCTTTTTTTAACTAGTTTTTATATTCCTTTCTTCCCCTTATGTTATTTCAGTAACATTTTTATATAAATAAAACCAAAATAACACCTACCATTCTACAAGATGTCACATCTTTCCTCCAGTACCAATACCCACATCTTTCGTTCACTCTCGTCGGAGAGTCAAAAGAAGGACTGGTCTAAACGTTTGTCCTTAAGGGGCATACGTCATGGTGCAGCTGGCAATAGTCCATCATCTGGCAAAGATGTAAGTATCACGTTTTTTTTCTTATTCGCACTTAACACTTTACAATGCCATTGGCCATTGCCACATGTTTTTCTATATTTTAATTTTTTTTTTGTTTGTTCCATTTTTTTACTTTTCTAGGATTCCAAAAAACACAAATTTTTCAATCGTTCTTCATCGCTAAAGCAATCTACCAATACCGCCAATACACAACCTTCATTGGATTTGGGTGTTGGTGGCCAGACTAGCTCCACGGCGTCACAGTCTGGCTCACAGCAACCATCGACGCCAAAGAAATCAAATTGGGAAGTAATTGAACATTTTAATACAAATGCCAAAGGTGGTAAAGCTGTTGTTAGTAGTAGTTTAATTGCGGTAAGTAAAAAGCTTTTGCAAGAGTCGAAGTTTAATTAATTTAATGTGCGATTAAGTAATATTAGGAATGTGGAGAAAAAGTGAGAAATGCTTTGTTTTATTAAAACAGCTCTAAAGAGGTTTTCTTAAAAAATGTATATAAAATTCGTTTCTTATAAAACTTTAATTTAAAAGCTTTTCTTTAAAAAAGTTTCCTATCGGTGCTTCTATTAATAAGTTTTCTATATGCAAGTTTTATTTATTTATGTTTTTTAGTTGAATGGTATTTTATAAGAAGAATTTTATTAAAAACCTTTTTATAATGAAATTATATCAAAAAGCTTTAAAGGAAAATCATTTTTTTAAAAGGTTTTACCGTAAAGCTTTTCTTAAACCATTTATTGAAAACTATCTACTGATAACTTTTTCATAAACAAATTTTCTTGAAAAGCTTTTCATATAGAAAATTTTTCGTGAAAAGCTTTTAATAAAGAAAATTTTTCTTGAAAAGCTTTTTATAAAGAAGAGTTTTCTTGAAAAGCTTTTCATAAAGAAAATTGTTCCTGAAAAGCTTTTCATAAAGAAAAGTTTTCTTTAAAAGTTTTTCTTAAGCTTTCTTCTAAAAAGTTTCAGAATTGCTTAATAATTAGCTTATTATGACTTTAAATTTTTATAAAAGCTTTTTGATGTAATATTTATATAAAAAAGCTTTATAATAAACATTCAAATCTTTTTTTCTGAAGTTTCCTATTAAAAGCTTGTTCAACAAAGGAAGCTCTATAACTCCTAACAAAGTAAATACTTTTTAAAGAAAAACTTTTTAATGATATCTTTGTAAAAAAGCTTTTATTGAATAAGTTTTACTTAAAAGCTTTTATTAAAACATTTATCGAAAAGCTTTTATTGATAAGTTTTGCATAAACAAAGCTTTTTTAAAAAGCTTTTCATCATATTGAAAATCTTTCCAGATTTGATTACAATTCCTTTTATTTTTTCAAAAAGTATATAAATTTTCTGAGAAGATTATAGTGAAAAACTTTTAACGAAAATAGCTTTCCAAAGAGAATATTAATTAAAATTAAGTTTAATTTTAATTAATATTATATTTCATAGGAAGCTTAATTTAGAGATCATTCATTAAAAAGCTTTTCATAAAAAAACTTTGCTTCGAACATTCTTTAAAAAGTTTTTAATAAAAAACTTTTCTTCGAAAATAAAAGAACATGCTTAAGGAAAGAATTTTCTCTCATCGCAATTGAAATTGTTTCTATAATAATCTTTATTCAAAGAACTTTCTTAAAAAAGCTTTTCATAAAAAACTTTTCTTCGATAATAAAAGGAAAGAATTAGAGAACTAATATATTATAAGAAGTTTCAATGAGAAGAAAAGCTTGTAAAGAAAAGCTTTTAAAAAGCATGTTTACAGAAGTAGATTTTTAAGTTTATGAAGAAATAATTTTTGTATAAATGTCCAAGAAAGCTTTCAAGGTTATTTTAAGGGAAAGCTCTATTTATTTTGAATACAATATTTTCCATTTATTGTTTTTGTAAGTAGTTTTAGAGATTTGCATAAGAGCTTTATGTGAAAAGTTTCTTTTAATTTTTTTTTAGAAAATAAACTTTTAGATTAATTTTGTTTGAAAAACTTTTGGTTTAAAAAAAGTCACTTTGATGGTGACCTCTTTTACTAGTTCCTCTGTTGAAAGTAGAACCCAAGACCTCCTACCAAAGGCTATTTTCTTTTATTGAAATTCTGTCTAAAAGAATTGCGGGTTTGTAAAAAAACTTCAGCAACATTAGAAGATGTATATAAGAAATGAAAGCAATCTTAAGCAGGAGTGGGAAAATATTGTAAACGTGTTGAGCAAAAACTTTTAAACTATTTCTCTTTTTAATGCAAAATATCTAAATGATTTTTCATAACAAAATAGTAAAAGTTAATATGTAAATTTGACAAATAAAGATCTCAATAAATTCATTATAAATTCCTTAGATAAACCTTTTGACGACAACCAACTATTTTGTTTAATATGTTGGTTTCCCATGATAATTTCCTGCATATGTTTGGATGAAAAAAAACTTTATAGAAAACCAAATTCAAAAGTTAAAAATTTACCTGTAACAAAAACCACTTTTAGTATAAACTATATAAAAGTAAATATATAAAAGTAATTTAAAAATAATTCAAATTTAGTTTTTTATTTATTTGCCACAAAAGAAAATTGGGTTGTGAATAAAATTTGTAGCATAAAGAAAACGAACAATGTGTTTGAGGAAAAAAAAGAAAAACTAAACAAAAACTACAATGATGTACATATAAGTAGTATATGTACATATGGGTGTGAGTTTACATACACACAAAACAAAGAGAGTCCTTTAGTGTCACCACTTTTACAAGCATACATCTTTATTGTGTGACGACAAGCAAAAACAAATAAGGATACAAAACTATACACATAAACATACTTGTCGTCCTTATGTCTACACTCGAACTAAATGTATGTAAATGTATTAGTTTGTTATCTTTTTAGAGTGATAAAAATCTATATGTATTCTATATATTTTTTTGTAAAGGGTATAGCAAAATTAGTGTGATAAATTTCACATTATAACTAGTTAATTAAAATCATCTTGTCTTAACAAAATATTTTCATCTATAAAAAAAAATCCTAAAATGTTCCTTTCTTTTTACTGCAATACCATTTATCTAAGGACTATTTCTCATATAGCAAAGCCATTATGTCGAAACAAATGTTGGCGTGTATATGTTACCAGTTACTTTTGTACTTTAATAAACTAGATAAATTTAATTTACCGACTGACAGTATTCTTGTAAGAACTCAATTTCAATAAAAATGATGATGCTTTTCTATTTTCTATCTTATATGGTATTGAATATATTAAAGAAAATAAAATAGTTTTGAAATTTTGTTAAAGTCCTAAAACTACAAAGAATTACAATGAATAAATTATTATGTGGTTATCTGATTTCCATATTAATTATAGGGATTTAACTTTTGCATAAAATATAAAGGACTTTTTTATACAGGAAGATTTTGTATGAATATGTAGAATATGCCTATGTATAAGAGATAAATAAAGTTTATTCAAAAGAGAAAATTTCAAAGAAAAGAATGGTAACTTTGAAAGTTTTGTTTAACTTTGCTGCTAATCAAAACCTTTTCTACGATTAAAATATAATTTACTCTGATCATTTCTCTGATGTTTTTTTTTCTGTGCAGGTAATTTAAAAAAAATTGTATGCAAATCAGCGATCTCTGTAGTTAATTATAAGATTATTGATCAGTTAATTAACAGAAAATTGTGAGGTGATAATATATTCTTTTTATTGAAAACTGTGAGCAGATCATCCTTCTACTTAGTAAGTTAGTAGATCATCGATTAGTTAGATAACAGAAAATTGTAAGCAAATTAGCGATCAATTTAGTAAGTTTGAAGATCAGCGATCAGTTTGTTAACTGGGGTAATGATTACACACGGTAATTCGTTACATGGTTAATTATAACTACTTGTGTAATTGAGTAATAAGCAATCACAATTACTTGTAATTTTAATTGAAGTTTTTATAACTACAATTAATTGTAATTAGTAATTGACCAATAATCAATTACAATTACCTGTAATTGTAATTGAATTTTCACCAATTACAGTTACATGTAATTGCAATTGATTTTCTAATTATAAGTAATTGTAGTTACTGTTCACTAGATACAATTTACATGTAATAATGTAGAACAAAACTTTCAATTACAAGTAATTGTAATTGAAAAACTCAAATAAAAATGGCAAATGATTGTAGTTAGCGAAACTTCAATTACATTTAAAAGTAATTGTTATTAGCAAAGCTTTAATTACAATTACTTCAAATGTAATTGTACTAATACTAACTGTTAATTAGGTAGTTAGTTAGATAGACAGACAGACAGACAGACAGACAGACAGACAGACAGGCAGATAGACAGTTAGATAGATAGATAGATAGATAGATAGATAGATAGACAGATAGATAGATAGATAGATAGATAGATAGATAGATAGATAGATAGATAGGTAGATAGATAGATAGATAGATAGATAGATAGATAGATAGATAGATAGATAGATAGATAGATAGATAGATAGATAGATAGATGGATAGATAGATAGATAGATAGATAGATAGATAGATAGATAGATAGATAGAGAAAAAGAGATAGATAGATAGATAGATAGATAGATAGATAGATAGATAGATAGATAGATAGATAGATAGATAGATAGATAGATAGATAGATAGATAGATATATAGATAGATAGATAGATAGATAGATAGATAGATAGATAGATAGATAGATAGATAGATAGATAGATAGTTAGTTAGTTAGTTAGTTAGTTAGTTAGTTAGTTAGTTAGTTAGTTAGTTAGTTAGTTAGTTAGTTAGTTAGTTAGTTAGTTAGTTAGTTAGTTAGTTAGTTAGTTAGTTAGTTTGTTTGTTTGTTAGTTAGTTAGTTAGTTAGTTAGTTAGTTAGGTAGTTAGTAAGTTAGTTAGTTAGTTAGTTAGTTAGTTAGTTAGTTAGTTAGTTAGTTAGTTAGTTAGTTAGTTAGTTCGTTAGTTAGTTAGTTAGTTAGTTAGTTAGCTAGTTAGTTAGTTAGTTAGGTAGTTAGTTAGTTAGTTAGTTAGTTAGTTAGTTAGTTAGTTAGTTAGTTAGTTAGTTAGTTAGTTAGTTATTGAAAGTCGTGTGTTTAATTATTTATTATTACTTGATAAGCACTGGTTGAATACATTTTATTTATAATATAATTTGCTTCCTGACAAATTTAATTAATTTAATAAATATATACCTGTAAACCTATATATTTATTTCTCAACTGAAATTTAATTAACATTCATTGTTCATCATTATTTCCTATTATTTGTCTCTGTGTTTTTTTATTTCTCCTTTCAGGCTGGTATTACACGTTGCAACATTGATGAATCTATTGATTCAACAAATTCCAGTTCAACCTGTCAAAGTCCAATGACAAATCAACGTGATGAAGCTCATCTCCTACAACAAAGTAAGTATTTTATTCTCTTTCTTTCTTTCTTCATTACAGTATATTTGATACAATTTTAAAAGTAAATATTTTAACATATTTCCCTTGGGGCAAAACTACTACATGCCAATGTTATGAATACCAAAAAATAAGAGAAATAAATTTTAAAACTATTGGCATATTTGAAAAATATGCAAATATGTATACTTTTGGCTTACATATAACTCCATTTAGTTAATTCATATTTATAAAAGTTTTGCAATTTATTTTTTTTCATAAAATATTGCTTTCAATAATATTAAAAATATTTGTCAAAATGCATATTCAATTTAAGTTATTTTTGCTGGTTTTATAATCAATTAAAATATTTTTGAAAAAAATATGTGGATTATTTATTATATATCAATAATAGATTCTTGGTATTTTTGTTTATTAAATTATTGTGGTAAATTTATTATTTGTTTATAAATAGTATTATATTATCTTATTTAATAGCAAGTACTAAACAAGGATTTATTTAATTCAATTTTAAATATAATTAATTAATTATATGTGTATTGAATTTAAAATGAAATATTAGAGAGAAATAAATCAAAAAGATAGAAATTTCCAGTAAATAGTTTTCCAATAGAATGTATTGTGTAAGCTAGGATCTTTTTTTATGTTTGTAGGAAATTTTAAGATGATGAACAATCTATTACATCCTTTATAAAACCATGAGCTGATCAGTGTTATCTTCGCTTTCTAAAGAATTTGTGTAGCTGATCAATTTTCTATAGGAAACTGAGCTAATTAACGATATGTTTCTATTTACTGTGTCGATACAGTTTCTATTATGTGCTAATCAGTATTCTATTTTTATACCCTTCACTTTCGTGAGAAGGGTATATATAAGTTTGTCATTCCGTTTGTAATTTCTATAATATAATTTTCCGACCCTATAAAGTATATATATTCTTGATCCTTATAGATAGCGGAGTCGATTAAGCCATGTCCATCTGTCTGTCTGTCTGTTGAAATCAGTTTTTAGAGGACCCCAGATATCGGCGATGTCTGAATCTTCAATAATTCTATTAGACATGCTTTCGAGAAGATCGCTGTTTAAAATCAGCAAAATCGGTCGGTAAATAACGGAGATATGAGCAAAAATCCGAGACAACCTCTGAAAATTTCATTCAAAAAATTGTTAAAAAAGCAACAAAAACACTGTACATAGAAAAAGATGTACACGTGTGTGTAGATTTATTTGGTTTTATTCAGCTGTGTATTTTTTTGTATGTTTGGAATTCAAACATACAAAGTATACACAGCAAAAAAATATGATTTGCGTTTTTTGTTAAAATAAAATAATTTTCCCTTTTGTTTTGCAAATATATTTTTTGATGAGTAGAAAAAAGTATTTAAAACGTTTTCAATTATATGAGAGTAGATTGTGAGTTATTGTACAATAATTTTTATGCGAATAATGTAAGTTTGAAATTTAAAACTAACACAAATTTTTTCCAAGTGCTTTTTAAAACAATTTTTTTTTACGATAAACAAAAACAAAATCTACGTCTCGTCAATGTTTACCAGCAATGAATCAGAGGTCGACCGGCTTCGAGTCGGAGCTTAGCCGCCGCCGAACTATATTTAGTTGCTTGAGCCGCCGCCGAAACATTCGGCTTAAATCGACTCAAATTTTTTTAATGTTTTTATTAACTAGACTGTAAGATCAATTATGTTTAAAATACACTATGGTGAAGGGTATATAAGATTCGGCACAGCCGAATATAGCACTCTTTCTTGTTTTATATGTAAAATTGTGAGTTGATACGTTGTGATGATCTATTTGATCTCTAAACGAAACCGTGAGTAGATTAGTGATATTTTTCTTTCCACAGAAAATGGGTAGCTGATTGCGATCTATTTTTTTGAAACAAACTGTGAGGCAGAAATACAACCCGAAACGGCTCAAATCGGCGTCGGCTGGCCGCCGGTAATATTTTTCAAGCCGCGTCGCCGCCGTCTTCTTTCGACTCAAAAGCTAAGTCGGTTTAAACGTAGCCGCTGATAAAGATTGGAATCACACATGTATTTCGGAAAATAAATTCACCACGGAGTTGCCACAATTTTAAATTATTATTGCAAATTGAAAAGTGTTGCCATACAATATTTTGGTAATATTAAAATTGTGAAAACTACTATAAATGTTAATTTTTCTGTAGAAAAAACTTATATAGAGACAGGTTTCTATATAACAGACTATTATACAGAGATTTTTCAATATTATAAACACTTATAAGGTCAATTTCTGAAGAAAAGTTTAAATTGAGCCGACAATTTAGCCGCCGCCGATATTTTATATAATAAGCCGCCGCCGCCGCCGATTATTTTGCATCGGCGTGTATCTCTGCTATGAGGTGATCAACGATCTCTTTTCATTCTATTTAATGAAGGATATATTCCTTTGCACAGTCATTTGTGGGCTGACCTGCAAGCTGATCGACAATCTATTTCATTTTCTGAGCTGATCTACAAACTACTCTCTTTCTATATAAAATTGTAAGTTAATACGTAAGTGATCAATTTACAAGCTGATCGCCAATCTATTTCATTTTCTGAGCTGATCTACGAACTACTTTCTTTTTAAATAAAATTGTAAGCTAATACATAAGTGATCAATTTACTGGGTGCTGCTCGGATGACTACTTCTTTATAAAAAACAGTGAATTTATCAGCGCTCTAATGTCAAATACCAGTTAATTTTATATCAATCAAATATTTGTGAAAAAATAAGTTTTCTCATGTTTTTTGTAGAGAAAATTTAGTTTATGGAAAATTATAAGACGATCAGCGTTCTAGTTCTTTTATGTGTAAAAAGGAAAGTGATCTATTTTTATCTATTCTCTACAAAAAAAAAATTATGTGTGATGATTGATAAACAAACTATTTTCTTTTCATTGTATTAAATACTCTGATCTATATTGAAAATATTTAACTTTCATATAATTCATTTAAAACTTTTTATTTTTACAGTAAATTGATATTGCAATAACATTTCAAATTAATCTCTTGGTCACATTTTAACATAATACTTTAAAAGCAAACAAAACCATTGACAACTTTTAATTTAAAAAAAAAAAACATTCTTAAGAAAGCAAAAATGTTGAAAAAATATACATTTTTAATACAACCATGTATTATCTCAGTTTTATTTCTTGTTGAACTTTGTTGAACTTTCTTTATCAAAATAAAAAAAAAAATCAACTTTTTTATTAAATTTTTCCAGATTATGATTCATCAGACACTGGACGTAACGTAGAGGCCAATACAAATGTGAATGCAAACCTCAGTCCAACAATATCCTTTTGGTTTCGTTTGAATCGCATCATCTTACGTTTGTGTAGTACGCATCAATTTAAAAATTTACAAGTAAGTGAAAAAAAGAGATTTAATACTTTTTTTATAAGTTCAAAAACGAATTTAGTTACAAAGAAAACTAAATTTGATATACGAACTAAGAGATTTTTATTTTCTTTATATTTGTGTGCAAGTAGAAATTAAATGTTGCTGCTGTTATAGCAACCAACATACAAAATTGCAAAATTAATTAAAGTTGAAATTGTTTCTTTTGTATTTCTAAAGAATAGAAATCAAATTTAATAGACAGTTTTTTTTGGGAATAGAAATCAAATTTAATAGACAGTTTTTTGGGAATAGAAAGTTAATTTAATAGACAGTTAAGTTAAAGAGAGTGACTTTGACATTAGAAGCTAAGATCAAAAGATTTTTGTTTTAATAAGGATAATGAGCTGTCAGTTTCATATATAAGTTTTTGAGAAATACGGACTTTTAGGTTTTTACTCAAAAAATCGGTTTTTGGTAGGAGATAAAAGTGATCACAGATTTCGCTTGTTTTCCTGTATCTCTTATAGTTTTCGAATAAAAAAGTACTTTTATGTTTTTACATAAAGTATCGGTTTTTGGTAGGAGATAAAAGTTATCACAAAATTCGCTTGTTTTTGCTGTATCTCTTATAGTTTTCGAGAAAAACGCACTTTTATATTTTTACTCAAATTATCAGTTTTTGGTAGGAAATAAAAGTGATCACAGATTTCGCTTGTTTTTGCTGTATCTCTTATAGTTTTCGAGAAAAACGGACTTTTATGTTTTTACACAAAAAATCGGTTTTTGGTAAGAAATAAAAGTGATCACAGATTTCACTTGTTTTTGCTGTATCTCGTATAATATTCGAAAAAAAGGGACTTTTATGTTTTTGCTCAAAAAATTTTGGTTTTTGGTAGGAAATAAAAGTGATCACAGATTTTGCTTGTTTTTGTTGTATCTCTTATAGTTTTCGAGAAAAGCGGACATTTATGTTTTTGCTCAAAAAATTTGTTTTTGGTAGGAAATAAAAGTAATCACAGATTTTGCTTAGTTTTGCTGCATCCCTTATAGTTTTCGAGAAAAACGGACTTTTATGTTTTTACTTAAAATATCGGTTTTTGGTAGGAGATAAAAGTGATCACAGATTTCGATTGTTTTTGCTGTATCTCTCATAGTTTTCGAGAAAAGCGGAATTTTATGTTTTTACTCAAAATACCGGTTTTTGGTAGGATATAAAAGTGATCACAGATTTCGCTTGTTTTTGCGGCATCTCTTATAGTTTTCGAGAAAAACGGACTTTTATGTTTTTACACAAAAAATCGGTTTTTGGTAGGAAATAAAAGTGATCACAGATTTCACTTGTTTTTGCTGTATCTCTTATAATATTCGAAATAAACGGACTTTTATGTTTTTGCTCAAAAAATCGATTTTTGGTAGGAAATAAAAGTGATCACAGATTTCGCTTGTTTTTGGTGTATCTCTTATAGTTTTCGAGAAAAACAGAATTTTATGTTTTTACTCAAAAAATCGGTTTTTGGTAGGCAATAAAAGTGATCACAGATTTTGCTTTTTTTGCTGTATCTCTTATAGTTTTCGAGAAAAACGGACTTTTATGTTTTTACCCAAAAAATAGGTTTTTGGTAGGAAATAAAAGTGATCACAGATTTCGTTTGTTTTTGTTGTATCTCTTATAATTTTCGAGAAAAGCGGACATTTATGTTTTTGCCCAAAAAATTTGTTTTTGGTAGGAAATAAAAGTGATCACAGATTTTGCTTTTTTTGCTGTATCTCTTATAGTTTTCGAGAAAAACGGACTTTTATGTTTTTACTTAAAATATCGGTTTTTGGTAGGAGATAAAAGTGATCACAGATTTCGCTTCTTTTTGCTTTATCTCCTATAGTTTTCGAGAAAAGCGGACTTTTATGTTTTTGCTCAAAAAAATTGTTTTTGGTAGGAAATAAAAGTGATCACAGATTTTGCTTGGTTTTGCTGCATCCCTTATAGTTTTCGAGAAAAACGCATTTTTATGTTTTTACTTAAAATATCGGTTTTTGGTAGGCAATAAAAGTGATCACAGATTTCGCTTGTTTTTGATGTATCTCTTATAGTTTTCGAGAAAAACGGACTTTTATGTTTTTTTTTTCAAAAAATCGGTTTTTGGTGGGAAATAAAAGTGATCACAGATTTCTCTTGTTTTTGATGTATCTCTTATAGTTTTCGAGAAAAACGGACTTTTATGTTTTTTTTCAAAAAATTGGTTTTTGGTAGGAAAAAAAAAGTGATCACAGATTTCACTTGTTTTTGCTGTATCTCTTATAGTTTTCGAAAAAACAGACTTTTTTGTTTTTATTCAAAATATCGGCTTTTGGTAGGAAATAAAAGTGATTACAGATTTCGCTTGTTTTTGCTGTATCTCTTATAGTTTTCGAGAAAAACGGACTTTTATGTTTTTACTCAAAATACCGGTTTTTGGTAGAAAATAAAAGTGATCACAGATTTCGCTTGTTTTTGCTGCATCCCTTATAGTTTTCGAGAAAAACGGACTTTTATGTTTTTTTTTTAAATCGGTTTTGGTGGGAAATAAAAGTGATCACAGATTTCGCTTGTTTTTGATGTATCTCTTATAGTTTTCGAGAAAAACAGAATTTTATGTTTTTACTCAATATATCGGTTTTTGTTTTTGCTGTATCTCTTATAGTTTTCGAGAAAAACGGACTTTTATGTTTTTACTCAAAATATCGGTTTTTGGTAGAAAATAAAAGTGATCACAGATTTCGCTTGTTTTTGCTGTATCTCTTACAGTTTTCGAGAAAAACAGACTTTTATGTTTTACTCAAAATATCGGCTTTTGGTAGGAAATAAAAGTGATTACAGATTTCGCTTGTTTTTGCTGTATCTCTTATAGTTTTCGAGAAAAACAGACTTTTGCGTTTTTACTCAAAAAATCGATTTTTGGTAGGAATAAAAAGTGATCACAGATTTCGCTTGTTTTTGCTGTATCTCAGATTTCGCTTGTTTTTGCTGTATCTCTCATAGTTTTCGAGAAAAACGGACTTTTATGTTTTTACGCTACTTTGAGTGTTAAAGTTTGAGTGTGCAAGTTGAACTGCCTTAATAAAACTAAAGGGCATTAACTAGTTTGGCCCACTTCTCTAAAATACCTAAAACCCTTGTATAGATTACACATAAAAAACTTTGTACATATTTGGATTAAAAATAAAATTAGAATTAAATATTTCATGTATTCGAGCACAAATAGTTTTATTTACCTTTTTATCGTAACACTTGGAAATTGTAAATAAAAACTTTTACTTGTAGTTATTTGCATAAATGAATAAATTTTCTTTTTTTCATTTTTAGTTGTGTGAGTTGTAATAAATTCTAAAAATATATAAATTACAAAAATAAAGTTAGAAAAAGTTATTTTCTTTTTTGAATGTCTACTGTTATGCCTTTAAATATAATTAAAATGTCTCTTTTGTTTAATGAATTTTAGACCAAATGAAAGTATTTTCAACATTTAACAAGTTAGTAAATGTTTTGTACAAAATAAATTTGTTGTTTAAGGATAAAAAAAACGAAATAGAAAACTTGTAAGAGAAAGAAATTTTAAACAAAACGGAAGTTGAAATGCCAAAAGTGTTGTTGTGTTTTGTTGTTTGCAATAGAACTGGAGTATGTGTTGTTCTGTTGGTTTGTTTTTTGGGTTAAAATCAAGATATTTTTCAACATAAATGTTTGTTTGTACTTTACTACAAAAGTATAAGTATTAAAACAAAAGTTTTTTTTTTTTATATTGTTCATTGTTGTTTTGTTATATTCAGCAACATATATAGCTATAACCCACTTAAACAAAAATGTGGCAAAATGTAAGAAATAAAGTGAAAAGTGGGCAAAACTCTTTCAAGGATTTATATGTGTGTGTGTGTTGTGTTGTATTGCCGAAACATTAAACCTCCCTGTTATTTTGTGGAATCACAGCAACAGCCACTGAAAAGAAAATTAATTTAGCAAACCATTATAAAATGTTTTAAAACAGTTCATTAAACTGTTTCGTTGAGGGCATGTGGGAGACAGCATTACAATTTAATAATTGAATTACATGTTTCAACTATTGGATCCTTGCTTTGTTTTTTTTTACAAGTTTTCATTTAAGGAGTGTTAGAGTATATTTAAAAAGAATTTAGTTCTTTCAATTTATTTTTTTTAGATATTGTTTTAATTGATTGAAATTGAACTAAAGAACGTAAAATAGAAATATCTTAATTGCTGAAGAAATTTGATATTTTCTTAATTACGAGTAAATACTTCAAAGAAATTTAAGTTTACAATTATATTTCTTTATTAAATGTTGATAATTTAGTTGAGTATTAAAGAAAAATTATTTTAAAAGAATATTAATAGTTAAATGTTTGTGACTGTTTTTAAAAGAAACAAATTTTAAATGGAATATTTATCTTTTACAGAAACACATTTTTTATATAAACATTTTCTCTGACCGAAGACTCATTTTCTATAAAAAATTTGTCTCTGACAAAGACTCATTTTCTATAGAAAATTTGTCTCTTATAAAGACTCATTTTCTATAGAAAATTTGTCTTTGATAAAGACTTATTTTCTATAGAAAATTTGTATCTGATAAAGACTTATTTTCTTTAGAAAATTTGTTTCTGATAAAGACTTATTTTCTATAGAAAATTTGTCTCTGATAAAGACTTACTTTCTATAGTAAATTTGTCTCTGATAAAGACTTATTTTCTATAGAAAATTTGCCTCTGATAAAGACTTATTTTCTATAGAAAATTTGTCTCTGATAAAGACTTATTTTCTATAGAAAATTTGTCTGTGATAAAGACTTATTTTCTATAGAAAATTTGTCTCTGATAAAGACTTATTTTCTATAGAAAATTTGTCTCTGATAAAGACTTATTTTCTATAGAAAATATGTTTCTTATAAAGACTTATTTTCTATAGAAAATTTGTCTCTGACAAACACTCATTTGCTACAGAAAATGTGTCTCTGATAAAGACTCATTTGCTATAGAAAATGTGTCTCTGATAAAGACCCATTTCTGTAGAAAATTTGTCTCTAATAAAGACCCATTTTCTTTAAAAAATGTGTCTCTAATAAATACTTATTTTCTATAGACAATTTGTCTCTGATAAAGACACATTTTCTATAGAAAATTTTTCTGTTATAAAGACTCATTTTTCATAGAAAATTTGTTTCTGTTTTTGTATTTTATATAGAAAATTTGTCTGTGATTAAGGTTAAATTTCTTTAATTAATTCGATCAGCCAACGTTTCTCTATAAAAAAAATATTAAATTGTTCAGTAATCTAATTTCTCTACATGAGTTTGAAATAGCTTGTTAAGAGGATATACAGCAAATGATCGATATACATATTTTCTATATAAAACAAACTACTTTCAAATGAATATATTCTTGAAACACCTGTCCACTTTTTAAATGGTATCTTTCAAACAAAATAAAGTAAACAACGTTAAAACTACTAAAAGTTCATGTACTAAAATCATTCATTCATTCATTCATTCATTCATTCATTCATTCATTCTGAAAGCATTTCATTTAATACTTTCAATATAAATAACCACAATATCTATTCTTTTCATGTATATTTATTGCAGGTTGAAATGTTGTATCAACGTTATTTTCTGCGCATGAATCAAAGCAATACTACTCACATACTGGTGCTATTATTAGCGCTTATTTTGGCTCTATCAAGTGCTCATATTGTTTTCACAACCATGCAAGTGAAACGTAACTTTTCGACAACTTTTCAGGATGATTCTGTTGTAAATGTTGATGGCAGTAGTGGTAGTAACAAAACCATTATTATGGCCGCAACCCAACTATTATTACCTGGTCAACAAGAAATGAAAGAGCAGCAAGAGGAAGTGGGTGTGGGCGTAACTGCAGCAAAAGATGATAAATTTATAATATCCGCTTTGCAACGAAACGTGGAAATACTCTATCAATTACCACCAAAATATAATTTAACAACAACTACTACAACAGCACCAGCCCAAAGCAATCAAATTGATAAGATGGAAACAAGAAGTTTTCATTCTTATGGCAACTTTAATAAGGAGAATAAACTTAGTGCTAGTGAACCTCAAGACGTTGAAAATTTTGAGCAAGGAAATGGTTTGGATACTGAAGTTATTACTAACCACAAACCAACTTCGTTAATAATGCACAATTTACCTCTACCAGAATTTGTAGCAAGTGCCAAAGTTGTAAGTTCTAAACAGCTACAGCCACAACAACTACAACAACAAATTCTTCATCATCAATATAATTTGAACGATGACTCTAAAGCCGCTTTTGTTTCACGGTTATTTAAACGTCGAAAACGAAAATATTTAAATAGACATTTGCTAAAGCACCGTTCAAGGTAAGTTTGATGAAGGATGAAGAAAGATTATTTTTTAAATAAATTTTAACACAACGAAGCTTTCAACACGTTCAATATAAGTTTTCTTTTTGATTGGTTTTTATTTTACCAGTAAAAAAGAAATTTTCATATTGAAATTTTGTTTAAGTAATAAATATTATCAGTTTCAGTTGGAATATTTAGTGGAAAAAAGAAGAAAAGTTTTATATTATTAGATCAATGGAGAGGAAATGTTTCAATTAAAATTTAAATTTAAAATTGAAAAATCTAAGAAGAAAGTCTTTGTTAATTACCGAAATAATTATATTGTAAATGGGAAGTTTTATTGCTGATAAAATTTTTTTTAAGATTTTTTTTACTATTGAAAAAGTGTCTACTGTAAAGAAATATTTTCTATTGAAGGTGAATTTTCTAAAATATAAGTATCTACAAAAGAAAACAATATTCCATAGAAAATAAGTCTTTACCAAAGACAAATTTTCTATAGGAAAAAGGTCTTAAACTGAGATATTTTCTTTAGAAAATAAGTCTTAAACAGAGACAAATTTCCTGTAGAAAATTAGTTCTTAACAGAGACAAATTTCCTGTAGAAAATGAGTCCTTAACGGAGACAACTTTTCTGTAGAAGATTAGTAATTAACAGAGACAAATCTTCTTTAGAAGATTAGTCCTTAACAGAGACAAGTTTTCTATAAAAAACTAGTCCTTAACAGAAACAAATTTTCTATAAAAAACTAGTCCTTAACAGAAACAAATTTTCTATAGAAAACTAGTCCTTAACAGAGACAAATTTTCTATAGAAAATTAGTCCTTAACAGAGACAAATTTTCTATAGAAAATTAGTCCTTAACAGAGACAAATTTTCTATAGAAAATTAGATTAAAATATATTGAAAAAAGAGTTCACGTAGTGCTTGTGTTTTAAACCCAAACTTGTGGGAAGAGGGTGCTCGATTAAAAGACTGATACACGGTAAAATGTAATTTTCACGATAAATTTCCTAGATTCTAGGATCAACACAAATTAAAGGATTGGGTATACGAGGTGGAGATTCTGGCGTCTATAAAGAGGATTGAGTAATTGATGGATTTGATGGATGAAGTGATAGTGTGTTAGACTATGGTCTAGCAATAAGGAATGGATGTGGTGCAAGGTCGTTCCTTTCTTTAATTTAATTCAGTGTTGAAGTTTACTCTAGAACATGGGTCTTCGGGGTACTGAAATGAAGTCTTGTCAATTACTATTATCCGTGTCTCGGACTACCAGTTACGCTCCTATAGGTGCTGTTGCAGAATCAACAGACCCATCTCGATAGTGTGCTTGGGCGACATTATTGTCGGAATAAGATTGAGCTTGCTCATGACACCTGTCCTTCCCCAACGATAGAGATTAGATAGGTCGAGTACTTGAGCAAAGTACAGGTACATTAGACAAGATACAAAGTGGGGCGGTGGTGAGTTGTTACTTTTTACTCATTCATTGGTTGAATTTGATGACAGTTAATCGTTTAAAAATCTATGTATTGAAAAAATCCTTAAGAGTTCGATCAACATTTGAACCAAGTCCTAATAAAAGGATTTAATTTAATATTCATTATCTATTTAAAATTTCATATCCAACCCATTGTGTACCGACAACTTAAATGAGAAATTAAAACAAAAATAACAAAAACAATTACAACAACTACAATATAGAATGAAAAATATAGTTTAGATGCTTTGGGACATTTTATTATGATTTTACCCGTTTTTACTGTTGTTTCTCTACTGTTTTTAGTTTGTTGACTCATTTATTCTCTACATATTCATTTTGTTGACTTTAGCCAACACACATGAAATGTAGTATCTGTGTATTATTTGAACGTGTGTGTGTGTGTTATGTTGTGTTTTTATTATAAATCCCTATATACAAGAAAACATTTTTTTTACCATAGTATCCCACTGACATGGTCAATGGCTTGTAATAACAGCGAGTACCAAAGCAACAAAACTCAAATTCCAATTCATCAAGATAATCGTATTTTAGAACTTTATTTACATACCTACATACACACACAAAGCTATTCATATACATATATGTATACACTTATATACATACATATTGTACGTAACACAATATCCTCTTTCGACCAAATTCATTTATATTTCCATACACACACATATACTTACACTTAAGAACTCTGCATATGAGGTCATATTGTATATGTTTTCTATATATGTATGAACATATGAAAACTATATCTATGTCCACAGGGACATTTTATATAGTTTATAGTTTATCCTGTTTCGTTTATGTATTCTGCATTTGTTTGTTTATGACTTTGTCTTCTCATATCTACAAATATTTATAAAATGTATAAGAGTTCAAAAACTATTTGATATAATTTTTAACTTGTTACATAAACATGGTTATATTTTATTTCACTTTTAGCTCCCCCTCCCCCATCTTTTTTTTTTTTTCCTATAACAAATACACAGTTTTTTTTAGAAACAATTATTATTTATAACTTAACTGATTGTATGGTATTTTAAATATTTTTATCGGGATTTTCTTTTTATTAATACACATGCAATCTATATAAATTTGAAAACTGTTTGTTTGTTTGTCCTTGTAATTTTTCTAAATGTAACCCGCAATAGTCCGTTTGTACTGTGGGGACTATTTGTGCATTTAAATACCTTTGACAATCAGTTTAGTTTCGAAAAAATAAAGAAACTAACAAATCTATATAAAACTAAATAGTTCATGTAAATATTGTGTGGTATTTAATTTTATGTATATAATATGTAAGTATTACATATGTAGTTGTATATTTACTTAAAGAATTATTTGGAATGATTTTTTCAAAGAATTTTTTTTGAGGTCATACAATTATTTAGAGGATTTCAATGAGAATTACGGATTATTTCTGACATTTACAAACACGTGTGGTAAATAATTTATAAGTATTTATAAGAGTCGCGTTACTGACTGACTGAGTCATCATCATACAACCCAAGCGACTGAACATAGAATCATGAAATTGTTGATTATGTAGATTCACTAAGGAGTTCGCCTTTCTTATCATTTTATAAATTATTGACTAATAAACATATTAAATTTTAATACATAATATGTTTTATAAATGTTTATGAATAAGGTCGTTAAACTTATGTAAGTAAACATATTGTTGTTTCGTACTTTTTTAAATTGTCATTTAGTCATAGTACCTTTAGGGAGTAAATGGGAAAAATTGTATTTTGGTACTTTTTTTATTATACAAAATGAATGCAGATTTGTTTAGTTTCAAAATCAAACTCTAGGTTATAGGGTTATAACTAAAATTATGTCGTATTACTACATAGTAGTCATTAGTGTTATAATTTTTCCAAAGTTTTTCTCGGACCATTTTGGTGCAAAAACCTTCCGCAGTAAATTGATTTTCTTAAACCATTCACAAAATTTTGAATTTTTATAATATTAAACCTAGAAACATAAATTTAAACATGCAAGTTCAACATTGATAGAAATTTTTAGTTCTTTTTATATGCTATACCAGTAAAATGGGGAAGGTTTTGTTTGTATGTGCAGATGCTTATGACTCCCAAAAATATTGGTCCTACACACACCTAAAAGCATATCTGTCTCTGTTAAGGACACTTTTTCTATAGAAAATTTGTCTCTGTTAAGGACACTTTTTCTATAGAAAATTTGTCTCTGTTAAGGACACTTTTTCTATAGAAAATTTGTTTCTGTTTAAGATACTTTTTCTATAGAAAATGTGTTTCTGTTAAGGACAAAATTAAGGACACATTTTCTACTGTTAAGTACACTTCTTTAATAGGAAATTAATGCATATTAAGAAACTTCTTATATTGGAAATATGACTTTGTTGAGCATACTTTTTCTATAGAAGATATGTCTCGGTTAAGCACACATCTTCCCTCAGTTAAGCACACTTGATCCCTAAAAAATGTGTATCTATAAAATATAATTTTTTTTTAGAAAACTAATTTCGATTAAAAATACTTCTATAAGAAGATTGTATCTATTGAAAAAACACTTTCTATTGAAAGACTAACCACTTTTCAATAGAAAAGAAAACTTGTCTATGAAAAAGAAAACATGCTTTTGTTTTAATCACATACTCTACTTACATGCTCTATATGAAAGTTTACTTTGTTGAAGACACATTTTTATAGAAAAATTTCTTTCCTAAAACCTTAAGAATTTTCTATAGAATAATAAAAAATAATTTCTTTGTTAAAAACATTGTTGCTATAGAAACTTTATCTATCTATATGACATTTTTTCTAAGGAATAATTTCTTATATATACTTTTTCATAAGAAAATCTGTTGAATCACTTTTCCGAAAGTATTTGGTTCAATGAAATAAATGAATTATTTTTAAGTTTGCGGCCTGCAATTTATTGAAGAGTTTGATGTTAGTGTTAGTTATTTGTTATTGCTTAGTTATATGAACATCCTTGATCATGTATGTATGAATACTAGTATTCTTTTAAATCAATATTTTGTATTAAATTTACCATAGCTATTTAAATTTGTTTCCAATATTCTTTTTATTGCAGTTTTATTTTATATAAATTTCAATTTAAGTACATTTATATTCAAAAATAAAAGTACGAAATTGGTTGGGTATTACATTTGTATTATCAATTTACAATGCAAATTTTTAAATATATAAAATAAAATATGAAAATACTATTGAATTTTGTTTAAAGAGATTTATATGCATACATTTTTAAAAATACATACTACAATAAATTGGAACAAAGGAAAATAAAATTGAACTTATTGAAAGAAGATTTAAAATATATTTTTGCTGGAATAGACAATATGATACTCCTACATTGCAATGTGTTATAAATCAAGCTTTTATTTTTAGATATTCGCAATAATACTAAATATTGATATTACCAATAATTTTGTTATGAAATGTATAAATCTTAATTTTGACCTTAAATTGTTTAGCAGACTAGCATGTGTATTATTTGCATAAAAATAAGAATCCCTATTTAAAAGAATAAGTTTTCAAAAACATATTTCTTTGAAGTGAAAAGTTTTGTTTTTAAAGAAACCTGAATTAAAAATAATAACAAAAAATATATATAAGTAATTGAAACGTATAAAACAATTACAAATAAATATTAATGAAACAATTTATTAATCTTTGTAATAATTAAGAAGATCAATTTTTTGTTTTAATAACAAACAAGTAGGAAAGTATAGTCGGGCATGGTCGACCATATGATACCCTACACCATGAGTATATTTTTAAAATTTTTACTTTTTATAAAATTTTTATTTTTTGTAAAGAAACTTTTATGTTGAATATTACCATAATTCCAAAATATTTAAGCCATTTATTGATAAAAAACTAAAATTTCTAAATAAGGCATTATATAGGTCAAATATGGGCCGATCCTCGGTAAATTTGGGAAAAGGATATATTTCTAAATAACAGTTAGTTTTGTTGAGTTTCATTGCGATACAAATGGTTACAAGTCAATTTTAGACGTTTAAGTCATTTTTTGAAGGGGGGTTTGTATGGGGGCTAGGGTCAAATATAGGCCGATCCTTACGAAAATCAGCAGTATCATTTATACTTATATAAAACTTATTTGTGCCAATTTTTAGAGAGATAGCAGAATATTTGACGTAATTATAGCATAAAAAGTTCAAATGGGGAGGTACGGTTGTATGGGGGCTAGGTGAAATAATGGACCGATTTCAACCATTTTCAATAGGCTTCGTCCTTGTGCCAAACATGCTTGGTCCAAATTTCATCAAATTATCTTGAAAATTGCGACCTTTGCCTTGCGCACAAGGTTTACATGGACAGCCAGCCAGCCAGCCGGACAGACGGACGGACGGACGGACATGTCTTAATCGACTCAAAAAATGATTCTGAATCGATCGGTATACTTTAAGGTGGGTATTGGACCAATATTTTTGTATGTTACAAACATCAGCACAAACGTATAATACCCTCCCCACTATAGTGGTGTAGGGTATAAAAACAGTAAAACCTTCACAACCACCAAAATCCTCCTAAACGTATAATTGATATTTGGTATTTAATAAAAAATAATATTACAAAACACTTCTACGCTTTCTTTATTTCCATAAACATTCAAGCAAAATAATACCCAATTAATTAATTCTTCGATTTTATTTTACAAATTCATAACTAAAAACTGAACTTTATCTTTAATTAGGTTTTAATGCAAAATTTAATGTCAACAAAATTAAACAAAAAACCATTAACAATAATTCCTTACTTATTATATTATTTTTTTGACAATTATTTGTGGCAGGCCTTGACATTGTCTTGCGTTCTAAAAATTAATTGCTTAACAATTGTCCAAGGAATTTTGTTTATTATTGTTAAACATTTATAAATATATATATACACAGACTAACAAATGTTCATTAAAATATCTTAATTCAATTGTTATCGAGTAACAATAACAACAAGAGTATTATAAAAATATATATAAATATTTATCGTTATGGTTTCTCTAGAGTACATTAGATAAATTAAATCGAACATTTAAATTTTATTAAGACAGTCATACAAACGAATAAACAAATAAATGGACAAGAATGAACAATGACAACAACGGCAAAGGATATGCTTTTAATTTAAGTGAATAACAATTAGCTTGTATTTGTGTATATCGATTTATTTGTATTAAAAAATAGAGATTTATTTCTACAAATCTATTCTGTTTTATTTTGATGATAATATAAAATTTTTGTAGATATAATGTTGAAAAAAAAAGAAATTTTTTCAAATAACAACTTAAATATTAAAAAAAAAGATTGTCTTTTAGAGACCAAATTTCTAAAGAAAATGTCAGTGGCTAAGACATATTTTCTACAGAAAATTTAAGACTCATATCCAATCAAAAATTTGTTTCTGACAAATACATATTTTCTAAAAAATGTTCTTATATTCTTCTCTAATGTTCTATAGAAAATATGTCTCTGACAAGGACTAATTTCCTATACAAAATATGTCTCTGACAAGGACTAATTTTCTATAGAAAATTTGTCTCTGTTAAGGACTAATTTTCTATAGAAAATTTGTCTCTGTTAAGGACTAATTTTCTATAGAAAATTTGTCTCTGTTAAG
>NC_060953.1:55754009-55759009 GCF_022045245.1 Lucilia cuprina
AAGTTTTATATAAGTATAAATGATATTGCAGATTTTCGTAAGGATCGGCCTATATTTGACCCTAGCCCCCATACAAACCCCCCTTCAAAAAATGACTTAAACGTCTAAAATTGACTTGTAACCATTTGTATCGCAATGAAACTCAACAAAACTAACTGTTATTTAGAAATATATCCTTTTCCCAAATTTACCGAGGATCGGCCCATATTTGACCTATATAAAGCCTCATTTAGAAATTTTAGTTTTTTATCAATAAATGGCTTAAATATTTTGGAATTATGGTAATATTCAACATAAAAGTTTCTTTACAAAAAATAAAAATTTTATAAAAGTAAAAATTGTAAAAATATACTCATGGTGTAGGGTATCATATGGTCGGCCATGCCCGACTATACTTTCCTACTTGTTTTTCTTCAACTTCTTCAGCCACGTTAAGAAAAAAACCCTTGTCAAAGTTGAATATAATTAATTTTCATTACTTTGTATTTAGTTTTCATTTAATATGTTAAACACAGAGTGTGACTTTAATGAGTAGAGTCCTTTTTGCGCATCTGTTAAGAAGAAACTCATAAATTAAAAACAATGCGCTATAAATAAATCTATTGCTGGACAAAAGTGAAAGATAATGAGGTAGATAAGCTGTCAGTTTTTATAAAACATGAGTTAAGGATCAAGGGTTTTTACTGGGAATTTCTTAGATCGATGTGCAAATGAATTGTGTTGTAAATTTTATTCATATTCAAATACATAGTATTATTGTAATCTCGATTTTCCAATATTTTCTAGGCTGCCGAACATTTCTCCTGTCCCTTTAGCCTAAAGGCAACCAAGTAAAACTTTATTAAATGAGAAAAAACAAAAATTAACAAAACACCTGTTACCATATTATTTTATTGCAAAAACAATAAAAATGTTATATTTATTAAATTAAAACTAAACATTAGAAAACTTTAAATGTACTTTCCCTAGGACATTAAACTACCCTAACAAATAATTTAAATATTATTGTTGTTGTAATGTAGTAAACTTTTAGAGTTCTCATTTTACCTAAAATATACATAAAACTTAATGCTTATTAAGTTTATTTACTATAAATATATAAATAAAAAACTACAACAAATGTAGCAATGAACAACAACAACAATTCAATTTGAAATAAAAATAAAATTTTATTACAATTCTTATGACAGACAATAATAACATTGTTTCCTTTTTGTTACGTCTCTGTCTTTATTTGTATATTTTACATTTTATTTGTTTTTCTTTTATTCATATATTTTTTCTTGTTTTATTTTTTGTAGTTATTTAGCTCGTTAATGGCTTTATTTTTATCCAATCTGACCGGCATTTATACGCACTGGCCCAAGGAGAAGGCACAACGTAAAGCATTCATTGAGACACGTCAATGTATAGAGGCTCGTTTGCGTACGCAACGTGAAAATCAACAACAGGTATGTACGTGTGTTGTGTGGGCGTCTGTTTGATTATGTATATGAGTTGGTAAAAAGGTAAACAACAAAAACATTAACTTTCATAATAAATTAGATACAGAGGAATGCTTAACAAATTTAATTGATGTTACAGAGGTGGGCAATTTGCAACAAAAAACTTCCTATAGACTAGACTAGACTAGACTATAGACTAGACTATAGACTAGACTATAGACTAGACTATAGACTAGACTATAGACTAGACTATAGACTAGACTATAGACTAGACTATAGACTAGACTATAGACTAGACTATAGACTAGACTATACCTAGACTATAGACTAGACTATAGACTAGACTATAGACTAGACTATAGACTAGACTATAGACTAGACTATAGACTAGACTATAGACTAGACTTTAGACTAGACTATAGACTAGACTATAGACTAGACTATAGACTATAGACTAGACTATAGACTAGACTATAGACTAGACTATAGACTAGACTATAGACTAGACTATAGACTAGACTATAGACTAGACCATAGACTAGACCATAGACTAGACTATAGACTAGACCATAGACTAGACCATAGACTAGACCATAGACTAGACTATAGACTAGACTATAGACTAGACTATAGACTAGACTAGACTATAGACTAGACTATAGACTAGACTATAGACTAGACTATAGACTAGACTATAGACTAGACTATAGACTAGACTTTAGACTAGACTATAGACTAGACTATAGACTATAGACTAGACTAGACTAGACTATAGACTATATATAGACTATAGACTATAGACTATAGACTATAGACTATAGACTATAGACTATAGACTATAGACTATAGACTATAGACTATAGACTATAGACTATAGACTATAGACTATAGACTATAGACTATAGACTATAGACTATAGACTATAGACTATAGACTATAGACTATAGACTAGACTAGACTATAGACTAGACTATAGACTAGACTATAGACTAGACTATAGACTAGACTATAGACTAGACTATAGACTAGACTATAGACTAGAATATAGACTAGACTATAGACTAGACTATAGACTAGACTATAGACTAGACTATAGACTAGACTATAGACTAGACTATAGACTAGACTATAGACTAGACTATAGACTAGACTATAGACTAGACTATAGACTAGACTATAGACTTGACTATAGACTAGACTATAGACTAGACTATAGACTAGACTATAGACTAGACTATAGACTAGACTATAGACTAGACTATAGACTAGACTATAGACTAGACTATAGACTAGACTATAGACTAGACTATAGACTAGACTATAGACTAGACTATAGACTAGACTATAGACTAGACTATAGACTAGACTATAGACTAGACTATAGACTAGACTATAGACTAGACTATAGACTAGACTATAGACTAGACTATAGACTAGACTATAGACTAGACTATAGACTAGACTATAGACTAGACTATAGACTAGACTATAGACTAGACTATAGACTAGACTATAGACTAGACTATAGACTAGACTATAGACTAGACTATAGACTAGACTATAGACTAGACTATAGACTAGACTATAGACTAGACTATAGACTAGACTATAGACTAGACTATAGACTAGACTATAGACTAGACTATAGACTAGACTATAGACTAGACTATAGACTAGACTATAGACTAGACTATAGACTAGACTATAGACTAGACTATAGACTAGACTATAGACTAGACTATAGACTAGACTATAGACTATAGACTAGACTATAGACTAGACTATAGACTAGACTATAGACTAGACTATAGACTAGACTATAGACTAGACTATAGACTAGACTATAGACTAGACTATAGACTAGACTATAGACTAGACTATAGACTAGACTATAGACTAGACTATAGACTAGACTATAGACTAGACTATAGACTAGACTATAGACTAGACTATAGACTAGACTATAGACTAGACTATAGACTAGACTATAGACTAGACTATAGACTAGACTATAGACTAGACTATAGACTAGACTATAGACTAGACTATAGACTAGACTATAGACTAGATTATAGACTAGACTATAGACTAGACTATAGACTAGACTATAGACTAGACTATAGACTAGACTATAGACTAGACTATAGACGAAAACTACTGAAAAATTATAATTGAACTCATTGTTCATCTCTGCTCCGCATATGTATGAGCGTAAATCCTGCATAGTGCATACATTGTAATTGAGTTTTTTAGGTTTTCTTTTCTCACACTCTTACTTATACATTCATTAAATATTTGCATAAGTCATCTTCAATTGAATTTTTATTATTTCTCTTGTAGTGCGTTTCTTCAGAAGTGTTTTTAAATTTGTTCTTTTTTTTTTTTTTGTTGGTTTTTATTGTTTCCTTGTTTCTTTTGTTCAACTATGTTTGTTTAACACCCTAGTCTTTCTTGTGTCTATATAAATGTATATAAAGCCAAATGACTCGACTCTGTTTATTTCTCTTTATTCATATTTTCATTTCTTGTCTATTCATTGCAGTAAAATTTTTCTTTTGGCTTATTTTTTTCCTTCAGATTGTTATGCAGGAAAACAAAAGATTACAAGTGGTTTTATTGTTTTGTTTTTTTTTTTACTTCATTTCATTCTTAATCATTTAAAACATCTTTTTGTAAACAACAAATATTTGTTTTTTGTTTAAATAATATGCTGTAAGTTCAAGTGTGTGTGTGAGTTTTCCTAGTTACTAGGCTTTAAAAATTACATAAGTTCACAAGGTTTTAAAAGCTGCTTGAAAAATACCTTAGTACTTGTGTTTATTTATATTTAAAATATTTTTTATGTTTATAAAACATTATTTACCTAAAATTAAAGAGTTGTTGAATTTTTAATATACACAGGATTCCACAGATTCCAAAGGATATGAGAAAAAATTATCTGTTTTTGTATTTTTGTAGTTTTTTTAACCTGATGTATTTGGTGTTATAATGTTATGGCAAATATTTGACGGAATTTTTTTTCTCAAAGGAGTTGAAAATGTCAAACGTAATTTTGTTATATCTTCATATATATTAACAACACATTTTAATGTTAATATTGCCTTTTCTTTCCAACAATTTTTCACGTTACATCAATCATATTATAACAACCTGTTGTTTCTTTTATTTTAAGAATAATAATGGTTAAATAAACATTTTAAATCGTTTATAATTGTTTGTTTTAGTAACAGTTTTTGTTTAGAAATTTTTTTATATATAAATACACTTAGATCTGTTACTGTCACTTATCAAAACCTATGCAGATAGTACATATAGAGTGTCCCAAAATGTAAACAAATGTTTAAAATTTTAAACGTTTAGATTGTTCATGCAATTGTCCCATTTTTGATTAATGTTAAGCCACCAGATTTCAGATTTTCCACTTCAATTCAATTACTCTAAAAAAGTCGAAAACTTATTTAAAGTCTGACACACCCTTTATAAAATAAATACCAAAAAAAGAAAAGAAACCTATTTTCACTTTTCTTTTGAATATTTCATATTTCGCCTTTTTTC
>NC_060953.1:55761509-55769886 GCF_022045245.1 Lucilia cuprina
TAGTCAAGACTATAGTCTAGTCTATAGTCTAGTCTATAGTCTAGTCTATAGTCTAGTCTATAGTCTAGTCTATAGTCTAGTCTATAGTCAAGTCTTTAGTCTAGTCTTTAGTCTAGTCTATAGTTATTTAATAATTCAGTCTATTGTCTAGTCTATAGTCAATTTTATAGTCTGTTACATTATTTATTCTGATATTCAGTATTCCTTCCATCCTTAATAATATTTCCCACAGTTTGAATCACACACACACACAACGATAATCACTCACATAATAATCTGTATAATAATAATATTAATAAAATTGAAAAATTTAATAATTTAACATTATTTCATTACTTAATCTATTGTTTATTCTCTTCTACCATGATTTTCTTCAAAAATATAATAATAAAACCATGTCTGGAAATTTCTCCCTACACATCTACAATTTTGTTTAAACCATAAAACAATTATTACAATGTTTATGGTTTAATATGGGCGTCTTATTAATATTGATGATGATGATGACGACAACTCCGATGATGTTTAAACATTTATTTTTTGTGACATGAAAATCAACTTTAAACAGGAACGTCTTTTATTATCGGTTTTACCGCGACACGTTGCCATGGAAATGAAAGATGATATCGCAGGACAACCGCGTGATACACAATTTCACAAGATCTATATACAAAGACACGAGAATGTAAGGTAAATGAACTTTAAATTTAATATGAACAAACTGACATCGTATTTATATTTATTATTTATTAAATAATATGATAAATGGTTGTTTAAACAATAAGTAAACATGTATGCATGTATGTAGGTTAGAGTAGCATGTTCAACAGCTAATTATATATAAGTTTAAAGGACCTCGAGAAATAAGTCAAGTGGAAATTTAATAAAATCTATCATATATTTTATATTTCTAGGATTGTGTACTTAAAACATAGAATGTTTGTAGAATACTTCATTAACTAAAGCATTATTTAAGGATATTTTTTTAAAGCTGTTGATATTAAGTTTGCTATAGTTGAGTTGTTTTTAAAGACCTAAAAACAAAAACTCAATACTTGGTTTTATATTAAACTTAACGGTCTTCTTTACTCATCCACATCTGAATTTGGAAATAAAGGTCTTTCATATTGTAGGCTTAGGTATTCGTAAATATTCATTGAAAAATACATATTTTGTATTAATGTTTCTTTCCAAAAAGATTTATCTGAATTTTTTTATATGTTCATTTCAAATCAAAGAAACTTATTTGAAACAAATACATAAGTATGAAAATCGTTTTTGTTGTAGTATTGATATTATGTTGTACTTATACGTATTAAACAGACATATACTTTCCTTTAACGTGTTGCATTATTTTTGTCCTGGTTTAATACTTATTTATTATTTATTAGATTTAGTTAAGGAAAAAGGTTATTTCTGTAAAATTTCCATAAACAAACATGTTTAGCATAATATTTGTCAATGATTTTTCGAAAATATTAACTAAACCCCGTATTTATAAAGATATTAATCGTGTTGGTAAAAAAAAACTCTCAGTATATCTCACAGAGATTCTGTACTGAATGAAAATTAATCCATTACTATAAGAGAACGTAAGTTAGACTTTACTAACCAACCGAAACGATACCAAAGTTAAGGTAATGTTCTGTATTTTGTGTTGTGGATCATGTACCGATTGAAATTGGGACCTTATCAGAAATCTGATAAGAATATCACAGGGAGTGTACTAAAAAAAGGACTATGAAATTTAATACATAAGTTATGAAACTATGAAATTTAATGCATAAGTTATTGACATCGAATCAGACAAAGTTTAAAAATGAAAATTGAAAAGTTTGTTTTTAATAATAGGATATTTATTAAAACTACGTTTTTGTTGTAAGCTTGCAGATAGCGGAGATTTTCTATAAGAGGGTTCTTGGGGAAGTTGGGGTAAATATGGTCCTATCCTTATATATTATATAAGATGAAATTACGTCTACGTCAATGTTATTAAAGTAGAATTATATCGTGTTATTAGTGTTTATAAGTGAATTTTGACCTTTAAGTCGTTTTCTGAAGAGGAAATTTTACGGGAGTTTGGGTCAAATGAAGCCGGTCAATACAAAATTCAATAGTATCATATATTAAACTAAGTTTTGTTGATTTTTGTTGACATAATAGATTCTTAAACATAATTATGAGCCCGAAAGCCATATAAGAGTGAACGGGCGTCGAAATAATGGATCGATTTAAACCATTTCCAATAGCGTTCGTCCTGGCCAAAGGAAAAATAAGTATGTGCAAAATTTCATCAAATTATCTTAAAAATTGCGACCTGTTGCGTGCGCCCAATCTTTACATGGACACACAGACAGGCAGACAGACAGACAGACAGACAGACGGACGGATGGACAGACGAACTTACCTAAATCGACATAGAAAGTAATTCTGAGCCGATTGTTATAGTTTGTTGGTTTTACAAATATCAGCACAAATGCATAATATCCTTCGTACTATAGTGGTTAAGGGTAAAGACACTATTCGCTGTGTTTAATAATTTTTTCCCCTATACAATGAACTCTACATTTCAACGCCCTCAAAACATACATATGACTCAATCCTCTTAATATATGATAGTGTGTGTTTTTTCAGTACCTACTTCCTGAGCTCTTTAATAAAATATGATAAGCTGCTTTGTGGTAAATTTTTGGAAATATATATTTTTTTTAAATTCTTATTTCCTTTGCTGTTGTTATTATCATTTCACCTGTTTGTTGTTGATTTAATATTTGCTGTTTTTTTTTCTATAGAAAGAAAAGTATTTTTGTTGCCATAATTTTTACTTTTTTTTTGCAAATTTATGGTCTTTTAGTTTCATTTTCTTATTTATTTTTCTTCTTTCCTCATTTGGGGTTGTTTTCACTAACATACAACTTGTTGATGACAATTTCTTGTTAGCAATTTTGTACTTTACTTTACTGTTCTGTTCCTTTGCCTTTAACTTTAGTCATCTTCTCTGTTTATAAGATGTTTAAAAAATGGAGATGTATTTTTTCCCTTTAAAATATTGTATGTTGAAATAACTTGCTGTTGTTTTTGGCGCTATGTTGTATCTTGTTAAGGATACATAATGTATAATGATCCATTTACCTTTAACATTTTTTATAAATGAGTGTGTATACGTTTCTGAGTGTTTCCTTTTTTTGAGCTGACATTAAATTACTTTTAAATGAAGCTACGTGCATGTTTGTTATTTTTAAAAATGTGGGAGTATCTTTATATGTATGTGTTTTTGAAAGGATCCCAGTAGTTTTATATTTCTAGCTACTTTGCTGAGCAAGAGATATTTTTATTTTTCAATCAAAACCAAACACCTAGAACTACAAGGATGATGATATGTTTTTTATTTCATCTTTGGTTTGTTTGAAAATTAAGTAATAACAAAAAACCATGATTCTTCTTGTAGTTAAACATGTGTTCTTCAATTTTGAAAAGCTGTTACTAGAGACCAGTCATTATCAGATATGTAAAAATTCAACTATTTTCAGCTATTTGTGAAGATCTCTAAAGCTTTAAATTACGACATTCAAATTAACTTAATGTTGATAATTTAAGAGCTTTGTTAAGGGAATTTGACTATTTTGAAGAAAATCATGTGGTAAATTATATAATATTCTTTAGAAACACCTAGTTAAACATCATATACTACAATTCATATTTATTGACCGTTAGAAAAATGTATTCATAGTTGGCTCAGAAGATTGTTCAACATAATTATGGTGAAGTTCTTATTGTTGGAACTGTTCAATGGTGGCCAAGGGATCTTTCCGGGAGAAAAGCTTCGCTTGATACAGCTACTGCTGTGTGCCTACTACATGCGGTATGTAGTAGGCACTGAAAAGTTACCCTAAGTGGCATGTTTCCTTGATGACAGATGCCATCCGGGAGTAAAGAGGTGCTACCAATACCTCTAGTCTGCCGGGACTATAAACTGGTGTTTATATTTTAATCTTTGGCTTGACCTTGGATGATTTGAAAAGCGGTCTAACTAGAGCATCACATTATCTGGTAGTACGGGTGGTCAGTTGCCCACGGGACTATGTCATGGTCAGTTGGTTGAGGTTCCTCTGGGATCCACCTAGTGGCTATGTAAGTCATTAGAAGATTATTTAAATGTAATGCAGGCGGTATGTAGTAGTCACTGAAAAGTTACCCTTAGTGGCATGTTTCCTTGATGACAGATGCAATTCGGGATTCTGCCGGGACTATAAACTGGTGTTTATATTTCAATCTTTGGCTTGACCTTGGATGATTTAAAAAGCGATCTAACTAGAGCATCACATAATCTGGTAGTACGGGTGGTCAGTTGCCCACAGAACTATATCTTGGTAAGCTGGTTGAGGTTCCCCTGGGATCCACCTATTGGCTGTGGTTTAAATCCAAACTTGCGGGAAGAGGTTGCTTGGTTAAAAGACTGATACATGATGAAATAAATTTTCACGATAAATTTCTGTTATCGTTCCTAGATGCTAGGAGCGGTATAAATTGCAGATCATGACTGTGAATCAATAAAATGTTGGATTTGAGCTGATAATGCAAATATCAGAAGTGGGGTTTTAGCGTTTTCTGGTGTTTCTGATTTATACTCTGATTCTATAAGGCGAATGGAGTAATTGATGGATTTGACGGACGGAAAGATGGTGTGATAAATTATGTTTTAGCTAGAAGGGACGAATGTAGGCAACTCCACTGCCCTTTCTTTAATTTATCAGCAATTATCCTGCATGTCTGAATGTGCACGAGTTTATCTAAAACATGCTCAACTTTTCACAGTGGGTCTCTGTAACCACTGAAATAAAGTCTTGTCAATTAAAATGATACGTGTTTCGGATAGATAGCTCGAGTACTTGAGCAAAATGCACGTAAAATGGACCGGGCGACCTATACACTTAAATTGAAACCTGCGTGTAGGATATATAAAAGGGCAGTGGTTTTACTCACCCAGTAGCTGAAAAAGACCACCGTCAAATAGGCCGTCAAGGCAGGTGTTCACGTTAAGTACTTCGACTTAAAATCACTTAAAAGTAATTAGTTGTATTAGTCTTTACCGAATTTTGCTGGGAACATCTTAAATTTTAAATGCCCCGAAGACATTGTAACTCTCTTCTTGATGTTATTGCAGTCCCAAGGAAAATAGGTGATATCAGTACATCTAGACTGTCGTGTCTATAAACATTTAAACCGGCCTTTCTTTTTAAGGATTTCAAATGATATCGAACCAGAGAACCGGCAGTGCGCAGTGTAGAATTTCGTAATTGGTCTTGTACCGGTTATTGGAAGCTCTCTTCGAGGTGCACGTAGAGATTGTGGTTTTAACCTAAATTTGCAGAAACGTTCATGATTTGTGGTATTTTCGGTACTGTCGCCGATAAATACCTCACAAAGTGTATATGACATAGGATAGATGTATGAGGACTTCACCCACCCGTATATCTAGAGTGTGTATGTTGGATGTTATTCTTGATTATGTCGGATGAAAGGATCTTACAGCAGCATGTTACTGTAAGTAAGAACAAGTCCTCAGCTTATATGATGGATTCGTAATTCGCTTTATAGAATACGTCTCTTGTCGCTGTTGCCTACTCAACAGATGCCATTTCTTTTTCCTGATTGTAAACGGAATTAATGTTTTAACAACTCTAGGAAGTAATTGTCAAAGATTAGATACTTAAGCAAAGTTATCATATATAGACCGGTTGAACCATGTAAGAAAATTACCGCTGGCTTGAATAAAGCACAAAGGGACGGTAATGACTCTTCAATTTAACTGTGGTTGTAAACGTACCTCCGTGAAATAAGACCAACACGGTAATAAGACCATCACGGTAATCAAGAAAGTATATAATCAAAGAAGATACTTCAGATCGCTCTTAGACAAGGCTCAGTGAGCTATCTCATAATCCATCTCTTATTATTAATGTTGTGACTTCAACAATATTAGTGAATTTTTGCACAGAATCTAAAATTTCTCTATCCGCGTAATTTTAATTTTAAAGTGTGATTAAAACAAAGATTAAAACTATTCATTTATTCTCAATTTTTATTTTGCCCTCGATTAATTTTAATTTCTAAGCACGTTTAAGCCGTTCATTAGTAACATTTATTATGAGTTTAATAATCTGTTTAAAATACACTTATAACTACTTGTATGCTCTTGGCATTGGATAACAAATACACACTTCAAATCGCTGTTTATAAATTATATTCACAAACATATTTCTAAGTATGTATCTTAGAGGCCAAAATCCCATTAATGTTAAAATGTTGTTGCACAAACAAATCTATTTTAAAATGTATTAAAAGCGATTAAATATGTATTTAAATTGTAAGAGATAATATCAATTGCGTGTGTGGATAAATATACATATCGATGGTTAAATACTAAAAGGACTGATTAGATTTTCTTTTTAAACAAATTTTACATCAGAATTGAATTTAAAAAATTTAATTACCACATTTTTACAACATAACCAATAACTTATTCTAAACACTTGAAACTATAGTTAGGACTTTTTTACATAAAAGCAACGACATGTTTATCTACATGCACATTGGTAAACTCCAAAAATTTATAAATGTATATTTTATCATTTGATTCCCTCAAAGAGAATTTTGAACAGGGATTATATATGTTGTAATTTATTTCTACATGAAAAACACATTTTAGTTAATAAATATAAAACCATTATAATTTATTTGCTCTTATTTTATTTTTAGCATTTTATTCGCTGATATTTGCGGTTTTACAAGTCTGTCAGATCAATGTACGGCAGAGGAATTGGTGCGTCTGTTAAATGAACTATTCGCCAGGTTAGTGAAGTAAACCAAAACAAAGGCAAAGTAATTATGTATGAACAAACCTAAAAAAACAAATCTATAAGGAGCCATAAAATATGTAGAGGTCCCTTAAATTCGTGTTGCATGATTTCAGCTGTAGCAAAAATAAATATTGCACTCTAGAGGCTTTATTAACATATACGATTGTTGGTTGCATCAACAAGAATTTTTTAAAATATATTTTTATTCATAACGACTGTTATATGTTAGTTGTAGCTTTAAAATGATTCCATTTTTTGTTACCCTAAATCCGTACCTTATCGTGGCAGTGAATACGTGTTACCTACACTTCGTCTTAAAAAAATAATGAAAATTCGTGTTTCTAGTTCAGTTATGTCCAGTTCTAGTTCAGTTCTAGTTTAGTTCAGTTCTAGTTCAGTTCTAGTTCAGTTCTAGTTCAGTTCTAGTTCAGTTCTAGTTCAGTTCTAGTTCAGTTCTAGTTCAGTTCTAGTTCAGTTCTAGTTCAGTTCTAGTTCAGTTCTAGTTCAGTTCTAGTTCAGTTCTAGTTCAGTTCTAGTTCAGTTCTAGTTCAGTTCTAGTTCAGTTCTAGTTCAGTTCTAGTTCAGTTCTAGTTCAGTTCAGTTCTAGTAATGCATGTATTATTACGCAACATCTTTAATAGCAATACATCATATATTATACTTATAAGACCTGAAAACTAACCCTTTATTAAAGACAATTTTAAACAATCTTAGAAAAATCAATAATTTTTCCATCATAATACAAATGATTCTCCATGAAAAAGAACTTTAATACAAAAGTTTTCAAATTTTAAATGTAAATGCTCTTAAAAGTATATAAAGGCAAGTGCGTTAAAACTTTCACTGTGTGTGCATACCTTAATGTAATTCTAACGGTATTATTTGTTTGTATGCAAATAACTCAAATAGATTTGTTCTAATCCAAACACAAAATTTCCAAAATATATAACAAGATTATAGAACAGATACACACATACGTACACACAAGCATACATATCAGGATTTCAAATCCTTTGTGAGTATTATTTATAGTCACATGTAGCTGTTATCTATTTGTCTGCGTTCATCTGTAAATTTTTACTTTTTTCCATCTTTTCTTTTTCATCCATCCTTGCAACAGATTTGATCGATTGGCCGCCGAACATCATTGTTTACGTATTAAATTATTGGGTGATTGTTATTATTGTGTCTCGGGGTTACCAGAACCTAGACCGGATCATGCTCATTGTGCTGTTGAAATGGGATTGGATATGATTGATGCGATAGCGTAAGTAAATAAATAAAAAATTCTATATCAAACAATGAAAAAGGAAAACACATAAAATATAAATGCCGTAAAATTTGGTTCACAACAGAACACATACCCTCATCCACACACATTCATGCCCTACATAAAAATAATACTAAACAAATCATGGCCTACTTATACGGGCAAATTCTTTAAACAAAACAAAAGTTATTTAACATTTCCAAACAGATGATTATGTTTTTTTTTTTTTTTTTTTTTTTTTTTTTTT
>NC_060953.1:55769896-55770346 GCF_022045245.1 Lucilia cuprina
TTTGTAAAGTAAAAGCAACAAATAAATATTTAATAGATATAACTCTTAAAGTGCAAAGTAAAAGGAAAAGTTATTCAATTTTAAAAAAGTTTTTTGTTTTTGGAAGTAAAATGCGGTAAAGCATACCCGAAGTATTGCAACCGTTATAGGAAAACTTAAAGAAAAGTTTTAAAAAATTTCGTATTATAGAACACATTTTTAAAAAATATCGTTTGAAGATTATTACAGAAAATTTTTAAAAATTAAATTGCAACTAGAACAATATTTGTTTTCGTTCCAGTTCAGATAAGTTCTAATTCAATTCTACATTAGTTGCAGTTGAGATCTAGTTCAGTTCTAGTTTAGTTCTAGTTCAGTTCTAGTTCAGTTCTAGTTCAGTTCAGTTCTAGTTCAGTTCTAGTTCAGTTCAGTTCTAGTTCAGTTCTAGTTCAGTTCTAGTTCAGTTCTAGT
>NC_060953.1:55770446-55775966 GCF_022045245.1 Lucilia cuprina
GTTCTAGTTCAGTTCTAGTTCTGTTCTAGTTCAGTTCTAGTTCAGTTCTAGTTCAGTTCTAGTTCAGTTCTAATTCAGTTCTAGTTCAGTTCTAGTTCAGTTCTAGTTGAGTTCTAGTTAAGTTCTAGTTCAGTTCTAGTTCAGTTCTAGTTCAGTTCTAGTTCAGTTCTAGTTCTGTTCTAGTTCAGTTCTAGTTTAGTTCTAGTTCAGTTCTAGTTTTGGTTTGTGCACACATCTATCTATTAATATGATTCAATATGTAAGTTTTTATAAAATCTATTGTTTCTTTATTCCATTGAATATTTCACAAATCTTTTGTTGAACACAATATTGTTAAACAAAACTATTCTTTAAACCAAGTATTATATATTGCAACCTTGTTTATATTTAGTCACATAATAAATATAAAATATATTTATTTCACATAAAATGTATAAAATACATATTGTAAAATATTTAGTTTACGCACTGCTGGTTTGTAAATATTAATTTTCCTTTCATTTAAACTGATACGCTTTCTGTTTAATTTTAATGCAACTAATGCTAGTTTTGCAACCAGCAAATTCATTGCTAAAATAGAAATATTGTCTACTTTTAGGGCATTTATTAAATTAGTTTTGAGATGAGAAACACACAACTACATTTGAAATTACATAGACACGCACACACATATGCATTCAAAGTTCATTTACATATAAAGTAAAGAGAATTAAAGTCTATTAAAACTGAAATTACGAGTAAATACTTGGCAACAACATACATTCAGTCATACGAACACATACACTTTAATACATATGCATAAGTTTTTTTTTCCTGTCTATATGTGTGTTTATAGTTTAATATAGAAAGGACATTAAAACAAGATAATTTAACATTTTCTCTATACAAACACACATACACTCTTTCCTCTTCCTCGTATTCAGTTTGGTACGTGAGGTAATGGCGGTTAATGTCAATATGCGTGTTGGCATCCATACTGGACGTGTACATTGTGGTGTTCTGGGTTTAGTAAAATGGCAATTTGATGTGTGGTCAAATGATGTGACATTAGCAAATCATATGGAGAGTGGTGGCATACCAGGGTAAGTAAAACAAATTTACAAACATACCAAAAACAAACATTATTTAAAGTTTATTTTTTATTTTTTTTTGTTAACGAAGAAGAATTTTAAAACATATAAATTTACATAATTAAATGAGTTTTATAATTTTTTTGTGCTGATGTTACTTGCGCTTGAATAAAATCAAATTACAAATTTGTTGTTTGTTATTTTAATGATGGTGTACATGGTGTTGTTGTACTTGTTGTTATTATAAATGTTAATGTTTTGACATTTGGTCAAAATGTGTTTTTAATAATAACTATTACATAGTGGCATGAGAATCAACTAACCTGCCAACCAATCTACCAACCAACATAAACATAAATCATGTACTGAAATTTGATTTTTATATAAAAACTGGTCCTAGCTACTAGCTGTTATGGCAGTAGTTATTATGCAAATATTCATTAACTACGTGAATATAATGTTGTCAGTAATTATAATAATGAGTAAAATATATGAAATTATAGTAAAATTATATTTTTTATGAAGTTTACAGGTGGAATCTTTAATGTTGAAAATTTATTTTTTTTTTATTTTTATCTATAGGGATTTTATAGGATATTTAAAATTTTAAATAAATTTAAGTTTTTTTTAGATAATTTTGAATAATGATCACTTTTGTTGAATATTATAAATAAATTTTGTTTTTTGGATAAATTTACTTTTTGATAAATTTTCTATTTGTACGACATTTTTAAATTTATTTTTTTTTTAGAAAATTACTTGCATAAGTAAATTTTGACCAATTTTCTTTAAATGAGAATTGAAAGATAAACTTTCTACTTCATTTGTAACACATTGAAATATTCGCCTAAAACCCATTTAAGTATATACTTATATTCTGGGTCCGTATTAGATCTTGAGACGTTCTATACATGTCTGTCTGTCGGTCTGTTGAAATCACAATAGACACCATACGGCTGGATGTAATTTTGCATAAAAATCCTTTGTTCAAAAGGTTGGTTTGGTATTGAAAATGAGAAAATTCGGTTCACGTTTTCTCATAGATCCCAATACAAATGGCCCCCCAGAAAACAGATAACTGTTCAATTATAACTGTTTTAAAAATACAAGTGTATTGATGAAATTATAGATTAATAAGTCTGATGTAAACGTAAAGCTCTTTACGAAATTTTATGAGGATCGTTCAATAATTAACCCCCCCCCCCCATATAAGGTCCTCTTTAGAAAATGTCTTTAACACTCATTACTGGCTCATAAATGCGATGAAATCGATGAAATTTTATGTAAACAAGTTTTGTATAAAGCAAAATCTCTCTACTTACTTTTACAAGGATCGCTTCATAATTGATCCTTTCCTTCAGAAATTTACTATTACCCTTACAACGGCCTCAGAAATAAAAGTACAGCAAGGAAATTCAGATTTTGTGAGCGCCAAAATCTATGTAACAACTTTTTTGAGAATCGATCTATATTTGATAACTTACTTATAGAAAGAAAAATTTTCTTTTTCAATTATTTTTGTTAAAAAATATTTCTAGAAAATATTTAATAAAATTTTCTTTTCATAACGAACTTTTGTTGTTTCTCCTATTTTACGATTTTTTTTTCATAATTTTCCCTTTTTTCGTTAATTTTTTATAAAGAAACGTTTTTCTAGAAAATCATTATATAAATATCCTTTTCATATGCAATTTCATGTTTCTAGGTTTAATATTATAGAAAATTTAAAAAAGTACCTTTTGTGTAACGAAAATGTACCAAAAAGTCCCCTACTGATCTAATCCGGGTTCTACATACTCAATTTCATGTTTTTAGGTTTAATATTATAAAAAATTCAAAATGTACCTTTTGTAGAACGAAAAGGTACCAAAAAGTCCTCTTTTATGTGTTCTCGCCTAATCCGGGCTCTACATACTTAATTTCATATTTCTAGGTTCAATATTATAGAAAATTCAAAAAGTACCTTTTAAAAAACCAAAAAGTACCAAAAAGTTCCCTTTAATGGGTTCTCATCTAATTTCGAATCTACATACGTAATTTTATATTACTAGGTTTAGTATAATAGAAAATTCAAAAAGTTCCTTTTTTAAAAACGAAAAAGTAACAAAAGTGGTTGTCTCGGAATTTTACTCATATCTCCGGCATTTATAAACCGATTTTGCTGATTTTAAATAGCGATCTTCTCGAAAGAATGTATTACAGAATTATTGAAGATTCGGATCTCGCCGATATCTGTGGTCCATTAAAAACTGATTTCAATAAACACACAGACGGACAGATAGACAGACAGACAAACAGACAGACAAACATACATAGCTTAATCAACTCTGCTACCTATAAGGTTTCAGATTATATATACTTTATGGGGTCGGAAAAGTATATTATAGAAATTACAAACGGAATGACAAACTTATATATACCTTTCTCACGAAGGTGGAGGGTATAAAAACATGTTTTTATTATTCACGTTCGATCAGGAAACCACTGAGTGGGTCATAAAATGTATGTTAATAAAATTCATCATATCTATGCCATCATGTGCAATATTTTTCTGACGATTTTCTACATTTAAAAAAATATATTTTTTTTATGAAATATTAATGTTATTAACAACATGCTAAAAAATTATTGCTTTTTAAATTGTTAACAAATTGCTAAATGTTGTCGCCGTCATAACATTGAACACTTTCAGAATTATTAAGTGTTTACCATTAAAAAATGTGTAAATTCTAAAAATAATTATTAATTTTTTTAATATTAAATTAAATTGTTTTATAGATTTTTTTATAAATGTAAAATTAGGTAGGTGAAGTGTAAAATTTTCAAGTACATTACTTTTTTTTATAGTTCATGTATACATAAATATATGTATACAGACATATTTATGTATGAAAATCAACATGCTGATAAGCAGTAAATGTTAAGAATACTTTGAAGCAAGTTGTAATATTAATCTTCATTAATTTCAACAATTAGTTTTCACTTAAAACGAGATAATAGAAACAAAATCGTATTAATCAATTCGAGAGTATATTTAATTCGGATACCGGTACGTATGAGTTATAATTAATTAAGAAAATCTTTCATACGCCCAATTGGCCAATAACTTAATTAAATTCCAAAAAAACTCGTTGCGTACGTTTTTATCGTACTTTATCTGTTCCCATAAAGAGCGGCTTCAGCTTTGCAAGGTCATGGTTTAAAAGTGCACATCACAACATTTCATTTAAAATTATAATTTCTATTCTGTATTCCTCTTTTCTTTTTATCTCCTTTCTTTGAACTCATAAATTATACAATACATTGACTGATTTGTCATAGATTATTTATAAATATGCTGTTAACATGCCACTACAGCAACAAATTACTGTTGATGGAGAAAAGAAATATCAATCACTAGCTACAAAAAAAATATTGACATCTTTAAAGAAAAGAAGAAACTGGGAAAATATTGTTGTCACAAAATATTTAATGAAATTCCTTTAATAACCCATATCAAATTACTTACTACTTACTTTGAAAGAAAGTCATCTACAAAAAAAAAAGTAATTAATTTCTTTGAAGAAATTCCAAGACTTCAATAATGACACAATTTATAAATATTTATACACCAAAATGATTAGATTTGATACGAAACATATTACATTATTCATGACTTCACGAAACTAACAAAGTGTGAAGGAAATTTCATAAAACATTATGACAAGTTCAATATTTATACATAGAAATAAAAATAAACAAAAAGTTTTTATATATTCTTTTTTAATTTCCTCATTTTAAAAATAGCTTTTCTATCACAAATTTTAAATGATAAATATTTCAACGCTACTTAAAGGAAATTCCATTGTATAGAATTTCCTTTTCTATTCATACAAACATTTAAATCTATTATGGTTTCCTCTACTTCCGTTTCCTTATCCTTTTTATTTCTTGTCATTCGTTTAAATAAATCTTTTAATAGCAAAAAGTTAAAACTCATTAATGTTAGCTGAGCGTTTGTTTATTTTGGGCTTAACATTCTTCAGTATAATTATAAGTTATTGACACTTGATTTCTTGCCATTTAAAAAACACATTTTAAAAACAACAAACAATTTTCCACTTAATATAAATTTTTAATTATTTAAAATCATGTCTTGCAATTAATTTCAAGTTCTTTAAATAATTATGAAAATATTAGGGGATATTTCACAATTTATGAGCTAAAGTGAGTTGGTAGGAAATATGGTAAATTCCGAACAGATTAGGAAAGGAAATGTTGAACTGCACTGATGTAGAACTGAAATAGAACTGAACTAGAACTGAACTAGAACTGAACTAGAACTGAACTAGAACTGAACTAAAACTGAACTAGAACTGAACTAGAACTGAACTAAAACTGAGCTAGAACTGAACTAGAACTGAACTAGAACTGAACTAGAACTGAACTAGAACTGAACTAGAACTGAACT
>NC_060953.1:55776066-55777668 GCF_022045245.1 Lucilia cuprina
TAGTCTAGTCTATAGTCTAGTCTAGTCTATAGTCTAGTCTATAGTCTAGTCTATAGTCTAGTCTATAGTCTAGTCTATAGTATAGTCTATAATCTAGTCTATAGTCTATTCTGTATTCTAGTCTATAGTCTAGTCTATAGTCTAGTCTATAGTATAGTAAATAGTCTAGTCTACAGTCTATAGTCTAGTCTATAGTCTAGTCAATAGTCTAGTCTATAGTGTAGTCTATAGTCTAGTCTGTAGTCTAGTCTATCAGATTTAAAACAAACCCGTTATAAGTCTCTAAGAGAAGTTTAATACAAATGGACAGCTCAATCCACTGAAATAAAATTGTAATAAATATTTTTCTCTTTTTTTAGATTCGGTTTCAATGATAATAGTGAATCAACGAAAGATCCCGAAGACGAGGTCAATGAATATCTGATGAGAGCCATAGATGCTCGCAGTATTGATCATTTAAGATCAGAACATTGTAAATCAATACTATTATCCTTTAAGGATAACTCACTAGAAAGAAAGGTAAATTTTAATAAAAATTTTTAAAACTTATTTATATAAAAACCGAATGGAATTTTTATTAACTCAGTTTATTATTAAATCCATTGGATATTTCTATACTTTTAATTAATATTTACAATAAAACACTTCAAAAATCATATCCATTAAATTTCTTCACTTCCAGTATGTTACCGAACCAGATCGCATGTTGAGCGTGTATTTTAATTGTAGTTTTATTGTTTTAATTGGCACCACTGTTATACGCCTGTGTGTCTTTCAGAGGTAAGTTTTATGAATGGTTGCTGCTGCCCCTCATTCCTTAAATTGTTTTTAGAAACTTTGAATATTTTAGAATTTTCACAATTTCTAAAATGTTATACTTTCATCTTCCTACGATGAACTTCATGTTTATTATTGTTTTGTGTTTTTACAGCAATGTTTATACAGTAGGTATTTCCTGTTTAGCTGTGGCTGTTATGTTTCTGATATCCTTGGTGGTGGCATGTCATGATCTCAATGTCAAAGTAAGTTTGATATAGAACATATACTCCCATACATACGCACATACATATTCATCTATGAATGTATCAACAAATATTAAACTAAAAATAAATGAAAATAGAAAACTTTGGTCATGGGTACTCTAGTATGAAGTTAATGTTTTTTTTTACGCTGTCATAAAAACAATAAACTTTATAGTTTTATGGCCTGACAGTTTGTATGAGTTTTGATGTTTTCAGTTTATTTTCTGTTAATTATTTATGAGACTTTTTGGGAGTTGATCGAGTTTGGTTTGTGTTATTTTCAAATTTAAATTAAAAAGTCGGAATCCATTTGTTAATTTGATGTTGAGTTTAACGTTAAAACTGTAATACTGGTTTTCTGAATGATTATGATAGAGTAGGGTAGTGTTAGAGTACAGTCCAGAGTCTAGTTTAGATTTTGCAATACTCCTATAATCTTCTTTAGGGTGTGAGTCTTTATTAGAGAGTTGTCTAACTAACTAACTTACTAACTAACTAACTAACTAACTAACTAACTAACTAACTAACTAACTAACTAACTAAGTAACTAACTAACTAACTAACTAACTAACTAACTAAC
>NC_060953.1:55777768-55781050 GCF_022045245.1 Lucilia cuprina
TAGAACTGAACTAGAACTGAACTAGAACTGAACTAGAACTGAACTAGAACTGAACTAGAACTGAACTAGAACTGAACTAGAACTGAACTGAACTGAACTGAACTGAACATCAAAACATGTAAATTTATAAGTATCTTACTTTTTAAAATTTGCCTATTAACGTGGTATACGGTGGCAGTGCAGATGCTGTTTTATAGATCTCAAATTATTCTAAATAGAACTTCCATACTGCTTTGCTGTACCTGAATACCCTTTAATTTATAAACATAATAGGCTTAAAAACTTTCATTACATTTTTATATTTAACTCACCTTTTTACAGCTATTTTTCCAGAGAGAACTTTTTCATATAAAAGTTGATGTGTAATAATTATTTATGGTAAAAGTTTCTATATACATTTCTATTGTCGTTTGTTAATGGACAAAGTTCAATATAAATTATAAACGTTACACATGGTGTACTTCAAAACCAATTAAAAATAGGACACAAATAATTTTAATAAATATTGTTAAAAATAGACCACTAACAAGGTTCTCACAATGCAACATGTGTTAAGGTATTAAAATGTTTTTATAGTTAGCAATATAGTAAAAGTTTTAAAATTTTAATTTTAAACTATTTACATTAAAAGCATTGTTGGCAGAATATGCTTTCTTAAAGCCAAATTTAGCATATTTATTTATAGTTTAGCCTCAAAATTTATTTTTAAGCCTTTATAAAATAGATTCCTGAGGCAAATGTGGACTGATCTTGTAATAACCATAGCCATGTCGTAATAACAAAAGTGCAATGAAGTCCATGAACGTTTTGAACATTTTTCATGTGTGGCATAAAATCTGGGCTATTCCGAATCCCAACTTCGCTAGTTAGTTACTTTAAAAGGATGTATGCACATCAAATTCGAAGAAATACACCTAGGCCTCTATCGGGCCTGTTGTGCGCTCATTAACCAGTGCCACGGGTGGGAATCGAACCCACCACCTCCCGTCTACCAGACTAGAACAATAACCAATCGGAGGCCCAACTTCGCTAAACTATTGAGATTTGACAACATGTTATTTTGCAATATTTATGTACAATATTTTTTAATGCTGAATTACATCGTCCAAATTTCATCAAATTATTATGAACATTGCGACCTGTTCCCTGCGCGTAAACGTAATAACTAATGAAAAGATCTATCGGCAAGCAAAAAGCAGATTCTAAGCAGATTACTAAACTTTAGTATTTTTACCGTAAGACATTGTTTTATTACATATTTACATCGTGGCGCATACATTATTTGTATTTACTATTAAAACTCATACGTATGGCCGTCCATACGTTGTATACTGTGACACTAAGTGACGTGATTTTTTTATTATTTCTCTATATCTATCTGAACTACTCATTATAAACAAATTTAGAACACTTGTTTTCAGTATATTACTTCTCTATATAAATTTTCTTTTTACACGAAATTTTCGATAAATTTCCTTTTATGCGAAATTTTAGGCGAATTTTCTTTAATTTTAACGAAAATACGAAAATTTTTACCAATTTCCATTTGTTTCGAACTTTTTAATATTTTTTTAACTTTAAATAAAATGTCCTTTTCATTCATATTATGCTGAAGCAGTTAATTACATCTGTTTAACCTTCATTCAAAAATGTCAAAATTTTCTAAAACTTTTGTTTACTTTTCACTATAATCATTATGAAAAATTTTATGTTACACTATCTCTTACCTTATAATCTTAATCATAATAATTGCTAATTAAAAATATATTAAAGTCACAAATGAAATGTTGACACTTGTGAGTCATTAATTAAATAAACAATATAGTTAAGATGAAATTAGTTAATATTAATATAAAAACTCTATTTAAGACGATGACATAGTTGTGCTCAAAAAAAGCCAGATAAAACTAAGACAAAGACTGTCTGGCTTTTTAAATATTTATATGTATTTAGTATGTATATTAAGTGTTACAGCACAAGAGTAAATTGTTATAAATGAAAGTGATAAAAATATATTTATATTGTAAACTGTAAAAACTTGATGCAAATTTTTGAGAAAAAAATTGTTGAATCTGTGCAAAGTTTCAAAAAGTGAATGAACTTTGGTGTAAATGTTGTAGTTTCATTTTTGTTAGCAAACTATAAAAGAAAATATTTTTATTAAATGAGTAATTGAATAATGATGTTCTAAGTGAAGGAAATGAAGTAAAAGTTTTGAATATATTAATTAAAATATTTTTCTAATAAATTCATTTTACTTATCTTTAACAATATATTAAATAATTAAACTCTACATCCAGTAACAACTACTTAAAATGTCTTCTTAAATTTATGTTTGATTATCTTTTTATTCACATTTTTACTTTTAAATGCACTACTATTTTGTATACAATTCCTATTGTTTCTCATCATTTTCTCTATTGTTATTTACCATGTTTCTTTATTAAAGAACAAACAGCTTCTGACAACAACGAAATTATAAATAGTAGAAGGTGTGTGATCATAGGAGGAAAAACATCATCAACATTTATTGTTGCATGATGGTTGCAACAAACCTCCTTTTATTAATGTTGCTATTGTTTGATTTTGTCATTACAATAACACATGCATACAAACACTCCTCTTGTTCGCTCTTGTACATTAACATAAAAAACAACCTCACTGTAGGTATACACCCACATTTTAACGTAAGCGTATGTATCTGTAAGGAAAATTAGGGTGAATTTGCCTAATCGGGAAAAAAACAGGAAGATAATTACAATCTATGCTAAGAAGTTCTCTACATAAAGCATTAGTATATCTTTTTAATTAATACTTAGGCATGATGATTTCAGAAGATTACAATAGTTCGTTAGTTAGTCAGTTTGTTAGTTTATTAGTTTGTTAGTTTGTTAGTTTGTTAGTTTGTTAGTTTGTTAGTTTGTTAGTTTGTTAGTTTGTTAGTTTGTTAGTTTGTTAGTTTGTTAGTTTGTTAGTTTGTTAGTTTGTTAGTTTGTTAGTTTGTTAGTTTGTTAGTTTGTTAGTTTGTTAGTTTGTTAGTTTGTTAGTTTGTTAGTTTGTTAGTTTGTTAGTTTGTTAGTTTGTTAGTTTGTTAGTTTGTTAGTTTGTTAGTTTGTTAGTTAGTTAGTTAGTTAGTTTGTTAGTTTGTTAGTTTGTTAGTTTGTTAGTTAGTTAGTTAGTTTGTTAGTTTGTTAGTTAGTTAGTTAGTTTGTTAGTTTGTTAGTTTGTTAGTTTGTTAGTTTGTTAGTTTGTTAGTTTGTTAGTTTGTTAGTTTGTTAGTTT
>NC_060953.1:55781150-55783309 GCF_022045245.1 Lucilia cuprina
AGACTAGACTATAGACTAGACTATAGACTAGACTATAGACTAGACTAGACTATAGACTAGACTATAGACTAGACTATGGACTAGACTATAGACTAGACTATAGACTAGTCTATAGACTAAACTATAGACTAGACTATAGACTAGACTATAGACTAGACTATAGACTAGACAGTAGACTAGACTAGACAGTAGACTAGGCTCACAATAGACTAGGCTCACAATAGCTCTCACAGTTTTTTCCACTTACTTCGAACTATTTTTCTGCATACTGCCATGGCCCATCATGCGTAATTCTTTCGATATATTGCCATTCACTTGTAAACGATTACGTGATTTTTTGTGCTGAATAATTGAAAACCATTAGCCAATTTCACAAGATTATAATAAAAATCTTTTAATATTTACCGGTCTATAAATATCTCCCGGTACAATAAGATATGTTTCGATCTGATGATCTTTCAAATAGGAATTACGTTCTTCACCTTTACCCTGTTCCACCTCATAATCACCATCTAAACATTTCAAAGTTTCCTTGGTTATATGAACACGTCTAAAATACAAGAGGAAATAAAATACATGACATTATATGTTTGTAGTTTTGCAAAATCATTTTACTCATACTAATACAATAAATTATGTTTGGAGTTTCTATTCCATTTTAATGACTGTGTTACTTTTACACCATTGAAATCATAAAATATTCATAGTTTCTTTTTTTGTTCTCTTTTTGTAGCAGATAATTGCTTTACACAAAAAAAAAACATGAATAATCAAATAAAAATATGATATCATATCCTGTAAAAGGTTTTAGGTTACAACGTATCAGTAGAGAAATATACATTTTATCCTTCATAAAGAAATTAAAAGCTTTTGAATAAATATGCTGTGTTGCAGACACAATCTGCGGGATCCACTTCACTATATTCATCTTTAAAATTGTAATAAATACGTAAAATCTGTTATAAACTCGTTGAATTTTGTATTCCTTTATTTAGTTTACTCTCGCTTGATTGTTGATGGCAGTATTTAGTTGCAAAAGTTTTTTTGTGCGAAAAATAATAAATTTAATTCTTTATACAAATTTTGCATTGTCACTTTTATTTAATTAACACCATATGTGCAATGTTTTACATTGTCACAAACCTTTCAATATTTATTAAATGGTTTAATGGTAAATAAAAGTGATGGCATTTTTTTTAGAAAATATTATGTTGAAAATTGATTGGAAAAATGTAATTTAAAATGTTTCTTTTAAAATTCTAAAATTTTGTTTTATTCTTTTTTAAAAATAGTTTTTTTATACGTAAAACGTATGATTACTGTATAACATACTAATTAAATATTACGTATACGTATATAAAGCATTTTACTTAAAACATTTATATATTTTAATAAAACCAATAAATAGCGATTATAAAAATTTTATACTAAATATAATAAATAAATGAAAATCTTTCCTTATTAAACATGATACACAGTAATCTAATTTTTGCACTTAGTTTATGCAAACTACTTAAACCAACAAAGTTAAGGAACATACAAACTAGTAAAAGTTCTTTGTTTTAAATAAATTATTTCTAAAGCCAAACATCGAATTTGTTAAACACATTATGTAGCTGCTAATTTAATTCATAAAATAATCTAAAACCACAGAGAACAAAGCCTCAACACCGACATGAATCAATGTACAAAGTTCAGATGATATACATAAATAAACACAATAAACACCTCAGTACAAACAGCAAAACATCTAGGCTTTGTACTGTAAATAACAGATTTTCACTTTTGCCTGCAAAAACATATATGTATATATGTATGTACGTGTGTATATATGAAAATACCTAATACATACAGCCACAAACAAACGACTTGTATCTCAGTTAATTTCAATGTTACACTTAAAGCGTAAATAAACCACAGTTACCACATATTGTTCACATTGTGAAACATGCAAACATAACACCTATATACAAATGTATGTACACATATGCATATGTAAAGTTATTAGCGTATCCTCAAAAGTTAAGGTTGCGAACATTTACCGAACAGAATAACAAACTAACAAACTAACAAACTAACAACCTAACAAACTAACAAACTAACAAACTAACAAACTAACAAACTAACAAACTAACAAACTAACAAACTAACAAACTAAC
>NC_060953.1:55783409-55785676 GCF_022045245.1 Lucilia cuprina
GAACTAGAACTGAACTAGAACTGAACTAGAACTGAACTAGAACTGAACTAGAACTGAACTAGAACTGAACTAGAACTGAACAAGAACTGAACTAGAACTGAACTAGTATAGCAGCATATATTTTTTTTGGTATATTTAAGATCTTAAACAAATTTAAAACTACACTACAACATTAACGTCTTTATACTGACTTATTCAAAAACTTTCTTTTATTTACTTTTATATGTGTTTATTATTAAGTTTTTTTTTTTGTTCTAAATTAAAATGTGTATAAAATAGAAGCAAATACACTGAAAAAATACATAAAAAGTTTTTGGGTTATACCACCTTTGTTTTTCTGAGACATCCTTTTAGAATGAAAAAAGAAATATTGAAGTAAGCAAGAAAAGTTAATAAAAACTTTGACTTTAAAAAGGTGCTACAAATTGATAAAGATTTGAGAAAAAAAAAAAACACAGAAACACTTTTAACTTTTTTAGTATATATTTAGAGCTTTAGGGTTGTTTGAACTTTTACACAAAAATTCTAAGAAATTTTACAATGAAACTTCTTCTACCTTTTCGCAAATGTTTAGTGAAAGTCACGTTCTGGTGGCTTTTAAAATGCGTGTAAACGTCTGTATTTTGGTGTCAATTAAAAATTCGTATAAATTTTTTTTGAAATGTTGTTGTTGGCGTTAAACGATTTAAATTTATTAAAATGGAAATTGTTTTGTAAATAGTTTTTTTTTATCAGAAAAAGTGGATGTGGATATTTAATGAGGAAGTAAATCTTGAACTTAATTTCCTTCTTATAATAAGTTATTTAATATTTATTTAATATGAAAAGTTATTTTCTTTTAATTAGGATTTAAAAAAAATCTAAGAAAATCTTTTTTATAAGTGCTTAAACACTTTTCAGGGAAAGCAACTACAAGCGCATGAGTGATTCTTAATTATTTAAGAATTAAAATTCAGTATACGCCTTAGTAAATATGTTTGTCATCTTCAGAAAATAGTATGTAAGTTATTAGATTTTGAATAAAATGTGTATAAATTATAGCAAGAAGTAATATTCCCACAGGTGTTTATAATTATGTACTACGATATATTAAAGTTATTACAACGAATATACATTAATTATTAAAGAAAACTTGTCATTTATTTAAAGTTATAGCTAAAGCTTATTCAAATGGAAATTTCTAACACTCGCACAACAATTCTAACACCTATTACGTTTTACTATACATAATTACATTTATACAGCTGCTAAAATGCTCCCAAAGGATACATCTTTATATAGCTGAATACACTTTTATTTTTCAATTCATTTTCACTATTTCATTTCCCTCACGTACTTTTTATAAAAATTATATGCTGCACACATGCACATACTGTTTGTGCAACAAGCAGAAAATATTTTTTGAGCAACAAAAAAGGGAAAGAAAACACATCATAAATGGTTGCATCACTTACCATTGATAGTCCTGTCGTGAGTGCAATCAATGCAACTGTTAAAAATGCAAAACATTGCGACAACATGCGATTGCTGTGAATTTGTAATGAAAATTCTTTGATGCCATTTGGAAGCTAAAAAATTAAAATAAGAAAAAGTACAAAATATTAATAAATAATAGATGAAAAAGTAATCGAATACTCAATTACAAAAATGATTGGACAAAATATGTGTTGAAGGATATTAATAAATTTTCGGAATCTTGTCTCTTTTTAAGAGTAGTTACGGTCTAGGTTGAATAGAATACTAGACCATAAATTAATGTCTAGTCTTGATTCTAAACTACATCCTAGGCTTGATTACATTTCAAGCTTAACTAAACCCTTAACGTTATGATAGACTTTAGACTAAATTAAACTGAAAAACAAAAAATAAACTAAACTCTATATAAGACTCTTGACTAAATATTCTATATCAGACTATAGAATAGAATTTACTTATTACCAATCAGTTTAATAAATTAAACTGAAAACAAAAAATAAACTAAACTCTATATAAGACTCTTGACTAAATATTCTACATCAGACTATATAATAGAATGTATTACCAATTAGACTCTAATATGGACCCTACACTAAACTGCAGTTTAAAGTGAGTTAGTAAGTTAGAAAGTTAGTAAGTTAGTAAGTTAGAAAGTTAGAAAGTTAGAAAGTTAGAAAGTTAGAAAGTTAGTAAGTTAGTAAGTTAGTAAGTTAGTAAGTTAGTAAGTTAGTGAGTTAGTAAGTTAGTAAGTTAGTAAGTTAGTAAGTTAGTAAGTTAGTAAGTTAGTAAGT
>NC_060953.1:55785776-55811815 GCF_022045245.1 Lucilia cuprina
TTCAGTTCTAGTTCAGTTCTAGTTCAGTTCTAGTTCAGTTCTAGTTCAGTTCTAGTTCAGTTCTAGTTCAGTTCTAGTTCAGTTCTATTTCAGTTCTAGTTTAGTTCTTGTTCAATTCTAGATCAGTTCTAGTTCACTGTATCAATTATATAAAGTTAAGATATAATTTTGGCTCCCTTTTTGCACTAAAAGGAATTAATGTTGATTAAATTACGCTACTTAGATACACTTGAGATTAAATTTAATTTACATTTGATTAAATTAAAGTGCAAGTTAAGAAAAATTTAAATACGATATCATATTCAGCATTATGCTGCTTTACAACAAAAAGAAAAAAAACAGTTTTTTTCTTATTTCTGTCATAAAAAGCCACTGACATCCCCCAAAATGTCAGATGGATGTCTTTTAAAACTCGTAAAAAAGGTAAAAACTGACAAACATTACACAAAAATTTTTACATGTATAAACTAAGAGCTCATAAAAATGGTAAAATTTCGACTATCAACTGTTGAAGAAGTAATAAAAAGAAATGAGCAAAAAGAAAAAAGAAAATATAACTAAAAAAATTAATACATACATGTACATTAGACTGTACTGAGGAACAGCCTTTCATTATTCGTCATTTTGATCTGACGATTTCAATCTGTAAACACATTGTTTAAGAAGTATTTCTAGAAAATGGTGGTTTACGGGACACCCTAGTGTACATACAAACAATGAAATGAGTACAAGGCATTTTTGTAATGACATTAATGACAGTTGGTTAACAAAAAACAATGTCAAAGAAATGTTTGACGCTTTTTTCAACAAATTTAAACATTATGTCTTTATTTTTTTCAGAGTGTCAGCCGTAGAACCTTGAAAAATTTCAAATGTTCTTAAATTTAGAAACATCGAAGATTAAAAATATTATTGAATGCCTTAATACCAACTAGCTGAACTAGAATTGAACTAGAACTGAACTAGAACTGAGGTAGAACTGAAGTAGAACTGAACTAGAACTGAACTAGAACTGAACTAGAACTGAACTAGAACTGAACTAGAACTGAACTAGAACTGAACTAGAACTGAACTAGAACTGAACTAGAACTGAACTAGAACTGAACTAGAACTGAACTAGAACTGAACTAGAACTGAACTAGAACTGAACTAGAACCGTACTAGAACTGAACTGAATTCATAAATGATTAGATGTATATTAATTGTATATAATTTCCCTCTCTCTCTCTCTTACAGTTTCATGAAATTGTATTAAATTTTACAACTCCAACAAGTCTAATTGCATCTGAAGATGGTAACAGCATATTCAGCAGCATAATTAACAACAGTAATAGCATTAGTAAAAATACTAGCATCAACAATAATACATCATTATTTGTAGATGATATAAATTATGAAGATACAATAAAATTGTTAGCAACAACAATACCACCCACCGATGAAGCAACAGCAGGTGCAAAATTCAAATACTTTGACTGTGATTATTATTTAGCCATTAATGTAAGTACATTTACAAGAACAACAGCACCAAGTACTGGTACCTGTCGCTGTCACGCACAGTTACAGTATGTTACACTTGTTACGTACTTTATAAAATAAAAAAACATAAATAATAATATAATATTTCATCTAAGTACTTCTTTACTTCATTCTTCTCTTCTTTATTTGTGTTTTATTTATGTCGTTTAATCTTTATCTTTTGATTTAGACCTTTTTGTTGCTGACATTACTCTCCATGATGACCTGTGCCACTTATCAAGTTTTACGCATCTTGTTGAAGTCAATTTTATTGTTGATGGCTTCGGCTTATTACATTGGATTTTCCATTTATTTTCTTGTCCAGGAGGAAATTCATTTTATGTTAGAGTAAGTTTTTTATCTTCCCTCCTCCTTCTTTTTAGTTAAATTTTACTTTTCAACACATACATATTTGTATGTATACATACTTAACACATACATACATATACCAAGAACGTACATTTTATTTTATTTATTGTAGTTAAACTTGTTTAAGTTGAAGTTTATTACTTTTATATAAAAATTTTCCCGCCTTAACACATAAAAACATGTTAAATGAAACATAAACTTGGTGTTTTTGCCAAGAAGAAGTGTTGGCTGATGGGTATGTAGGTGTAAGCTGGGTCAATAGGTTGTAAATAAAAATGTTTCATGTCGTTTGTAGACATTGTACAGCATCTTCCTTTTTAAATATAAATCGTTTACGTAGAATTGGCAATTGGAAATAAGAGTATTTTTTATTATTTATACGTGAGTTGTGTGTAATACTTTATTAATAAGGTCAAGGGTCTAAAAATTAAATAACATAAGTGAAGCAGAATAATTGTAAATTGTAAAGTGTAAATTTTTGGCTTTTAACATGTTTCTCAAAACATTAGAAGTTAGAATCCTTATCTTATGTATTGTAGTATAATATAGTCAAAACTCTGGAGTAATCAAAACCCTAGACTGAAGACTAGTTAAGAGTTTTTTCTAGAGACTAGTTCTGACTAGAGACTATTCTGTAGTCCTGACTCGAGACTAGTCTGTAGTCTTAACTCGAGTCTAGTCTGTAGTCCTGATTAGGGACTAGTATGTAGTTCTAACTGGAGACTAGTCAGTTGTCCAGAATAGAGACAGTTTAAACTAGTGACTAGTCTAAAGTATAGAATAAAAGTATAGACTATGGTTCAGACTAGTTGTAAGAGACAGTAGTTCAGACTAGAGACTATTTTGTAGTCCTGACAAGAGACTGCTCTGTAGTCCTGACTAGAGACTAGTCTGTAGTCCTGACTAGAGACTAGTCTGTAGTCCTGACTAGAGACTAGTCTGTAGTCCAGACTAGAGACTAGTCTATAGTCCAGACTAGAGACTAGTCTATACTCCAGACTAGAGTCTAGTCTATAGTCCAGACTAGAGACTAGACTGTAGCCCGGACAAGAAACTAGTCAGTAGTCCTTACTAGAGACTAGTGTGTAGTCCTAACTAGAGACTAGTCAGTTGTCCAGAATAGAGACAGTTCAGATTAGTGACTAGTGTATAGTATAGACTATGGTTCAGACTAGAGACCATTCTATAGTCCAGACTGGAGACTAGTCTATAGTCCAGACTAGAGACTAGTATTTAGCCCAGACTTAAAGTAATATTTAATCAGAATTATTTACATTTAAACAAAAAAATGTCCTTCACTACTACAACATTTCATTATAAACATAAATGCCCATAATATAATATAAAATTCTTGACACAATTTAATAATGCACAACAACAGTATGATTTCTTTGTAAAATTTATTAATAAATATTTTTATTTCTATTTTTCTTTCTATTTTAATTTATTTTACATTCCCTCAACTCAACGAATGGATGATTGCTTTTCCTGTGTTCGTTGTCGTGTTTTTATGCTAATGGAAAAATGCATAAAATACCACAACTACTCAACCACTTAAAAAAAATGTTTAAATGTATGCGTACTGTACCGTACACCTGTTTCAATTGGAAAACTAAATCTATGCAATTGCATTTGTTTATGGGCTGTTTAACGGGGGCGTTCATATGAATGTTATTGATGATGATGATGGCATTTATCGATGCATTTCTTATTTTTCTATTCCTTATCAAATGCATTAGCAATGAAGAAGCGCTATTGCGTTATATAATTGATTCAATTTTCCTTTTTGCTTTTATGGTTGCATTGATTTTTCACAGCCATCAAACAGAGGCAACGTATCGTTTGGATTTCATTTGGAAGTTGCAAGCAACGGGTGAGTAAATTAAGTAGTATATTAAAGGTATATACACATATTAGGGGGGTAATATTTATTTATTTTTTTTTGTATGGACTGTAGAATACTTTCTAAACTATAGAGTAGTCTCTATAAACCAGACTAGAAAAAGGTCTTTAAACTAAACTGGAGAGTTTTCTTAGTCCAGACTAGCGACTAGCATGCAGTCTCAACTAAAGCTGTTTAAATTTAGTTAAGATTATAGTTTATGGTATATCGAAGAGAAGAGTCTGGTATATAGTCCAGACAAGAGATTTGCCTATATTCCATACTAGAGAATAGCCACAGTCCCGTAGCCCAGACTAGACACAGTTCTATAATCTAGACTATATACTAGTCCATAGTATTAAACTAGTCTCTATTACCGACTAGAAAATAGTCTTAAGTCAAGACTACAGATTCCTCTATAGTCCAGACAAGATAGTAGACTATTATCTAGAATAAAGACTACTCTAATGGCCAGACTAGAAGCTAGACTATAACCCCGTCCTGATACTAGCTTAAAGCCTAAAGACATGTGTATAGACTATTCTCTGGTCCAGACTAGAGACTTTAGACTTGTTTAAAGACTGAAAAGTAATCTTTACCGACCACAGATTTGAGTATTGTCCAGACAAGAGAGTGGTCCATAGTCCTGACTAAATATTCGTCTATAGTCCAGGCTAGAAATTAAACTATTGTCCAGACAAGAGTGTTGCCAATGTCCAGATTGGATACTAGACTTTAGTTCAGACCAGAGACTAAACTATAGTCCAGACTGGAGATTATACAAGGATCCAAACAAGGGACTGAAAAACATTTGTCTATATTCCTGATTTTTCCAAATATATAATTTAAAATACAATTTTCATTTAAAAATGAAATTTTCGATTTTAAAACGAATTTTCGACTTTAAAAGGAATTTCGAACTAAATCTGATTTGTTAATAAAAATCCGAATTTTCACCAAAAATTTCAAATTTTTACTAAAAATTTCAGATTTTCACTGAAAATTTAGTTTGTAATTAAAATTTTCAATTTTAACTGAAAATCAGATGTTTCACTTAAAATACGAATGTTTGGTACAAAAACAAAATTTTTGCATAAAAAACTCCATTTAGACAAGAATTTTAAATTTAAATTTCAAATTATTTTAACCTTAAACTACATTAAATTTTCAAGCAACATGTTAAATTAACCTTGAAACCGAATAAAATGTAATTTCGAAAAAAAGCACAAAAGAAATGGAAACATCTTGACAGCATAAATATTATTCTTAAACAATACAACAGCGAGATTGAATTAAAAAAAGACCTCCATTGTGTGGCAACAACTAAATAGAAGACAGAATAAAATAAAAACTTAACGGAAATAGAATCAATGTTTCTATTATTTTTTATTTCCATTTTTTGTATTTTTCTTGGTTTCTATTTTTTTTTTTTGCTTTCGTTTTCTTTAACAAGTTTTGTTTCACCAACATCTTGACTTAAATTGAATTAAGTTGTGCGTAGCAAGCAAAGTGTCATTGCAACATTGAATATTTTTGTTTTGTATTGAGGAATGTTGGTTGTATCGTCGGTGTGGTTGATTAGATTGACAGAGTAAAACTTTAATGTAAATAATGGGGAAATTTAATGAAATTGTGCGAGGACTAAAGAAAACTAAACTGGAGTTCCTGTTATAAAATTTCTTTTGTATATGAAAGATCGTTGTTATCGATAGATCTAGAAAACCTTTATACAAAATAAAAATCCTATTTAAAAGTAGGTTTCGGTCTAAGCCTATATTCCTTGAAGTTACATGAATTGTAAAGAAATGACATATTAAAACCAGAAAGTCATGGTTTGTTTTAGGATACAGATTTAAAAATAGTAATTTAAACTAAAATCTAAAAGATTTGTAAATGAATGCATTCCTTGTTGCAACATTTTCTCTAGCCATTTAATGAACAATAAAGGCAAATGCTACTAATAATTAAATATTATTTAAATTCTTTCCTTACAATGAATATAACTGAATGAAAACGTTAAACAATAAATAAAGTGAATTGCATGTAAAAATGTTATTATGTTTTTTTTTTATTTTACAATGCAGTTCTTTATATTTTTTAAAGAGCAACTTAAAATAAAACAAAACGTAACAAAAAACGAATTGGAAATTCATGAATAAGAAAACAAAAATATTATTATTTCATGCAACAGACTAAAATTTTTTTTGTTTCTTGCAGAGGAAAAGGAAGATATGGAACATTTACAAGCGTACAATCGCAAACTGTTGGAAAACATATTGCCCGTACATGTGGCAGAACATTTTCTGAGTCGTGATAAAAATATTGATGTAAGTTTATTTATAGTTGAATTTTTTGTACTTTTATTTTAAAGTTATTATGGGTGAGTAAGACAAAGTTAAGTGTGAAATAAAATGTAGTTGGTAAGATATTATGAGCAGAAATTGATGTACTATTTTAACAAGCAGAGATTCTAATATGATTTTGCCAACATGGGATTTTTTTCTTATTACAAATATACATGGAATTTTAAATAGTCATTCATTAATCTTTGCAAAGTATGTAGTATGTAGACAATAGTGTAGTTTATAGTCTATAGTCTAGTCTATGGTTTTGTCTATAATCTAGTCTAGTCTATAGTCTAGTCTATAGTCTAGTCTATAGTCTAGTCTATAGTCTAGTCTATAGTCTAGTCTATAGTCTAGTCTATAGTCTAGTCTATAGTCTAGTCTATAGTCTAGTCAATAGTCTAGTCTATAGTTTAGTCTATAGTCTAGTCTATAGTCTAGTCTATAGTCTAGTCTATAGTCTAGTCTTTAGTCTAGTCTATAGTTTAGTCTAGTCTATAGTCTAGTCTATAGTTTAGTCTAGTCTATAGTCTAGTCTATAGTCTAGTCTATAGTCTAGGCTATAGTCTTGTCTTTAGTGTAGTCTATTCATGTCTATAGACTAGTCCACTGTCTAGTCACTGGTCTAGTCTGATCAGTAGTCTAATCTAGTCACTAGTCTAGTCTATAGTCTAGTCTCTGGTCTAGTCTGATCTGTATTCTAATTTAGTCTCGTCCATAGTGTAACGAAATAAACATGTAATTTATTTAAAAAATATTCTAATTTAAATCCTTATATATCTCGATTGTAATAATAAATATATGGAATCTTGTTAAATCACGTTCTACTTATCAAATCTTCATAAACAATCTTTCTGCATATGTGTCCATTTACTATTTACCCGCAATTTAGCATAAGCTAACAATGGATATTATTAAATTGTCACTTCTAAAGCTCTTATGCTAGTTCTAGTCTCGTAATCGTACAAACAAATCAACTCTTATGTTTGAATATCTGAATAAATTGTAACATCTTATTATATCTTTTATTCAAGTTTTTAAGTTTAAATAAACGTCATTCACTCATGTGTCAATGCACAAAGTTTTATTATATTTTAAGTATGACTGGCTTGTAATATATTCTTATACGATATGGAAAACTAAAAATGCATAAGAGTGTTAGGGTGAGCGGTAAACAATAAAGTAAAATATTTTAGTGGAAATTTTAAACTGTTAGAAGATAAAAAAAATAGTTTATTATACATAAAACATAAAACAAAATTTTATTAATATTTGAATAAAATAGTTGAATATTTTGGATTTTAGAAACACCCTAACCACTACCATATGATAGTAGATATTAATAGTATACAAAAGAAGTACAAACAACTTCTTCATATTATTTTTTTTTTGCTACTTATATTTTTACTTAATTCTATTAATTTAGATTTTTTTTCATACACAATTATTTTTACACTTATGTACGTTCATGTATAGTAACTTATTTATATTTTTTTCTTTATTCGTGTTTTTTTCCACTTCCTTTTGACAGGATTTATATCACGAACAATGCGATAGTGTTTGTATTTTATTCGCTTCAATACCAAATTTTAGTGAATTTTATGTTGAGCTGGAAGGAAATAACGAGGGTGTCGAATGTTTACGTCTGCTCAATGAAATTATAGCGGATTTTGATGAATTACTAAGTGAAGAACGTTTTCGGTAAGTGGTGATGGTGGTGGAGAAGAAATAAAAAAGAAAATAAAATAAATAATAAACTAAAATACACTTCAAATAGTGTAAATAAAATATAATCAATTTATTTACAACAATAACTCATGGCAAAATTTTTATTTTTGTTCTTTCTTTTCATTTATAAATTATTCTTGTGTAACCTTAGTTATATTGAAAAGATTAAGAGTACAGGTGCTACTTATATGGCTGCTTCGGGATTAACAGCTCAGACCTGTGATCTGGTGAATTATAAACATATTACAGCTATGGCGGAATATGCTTTACAGTTATTCGATAAAATTGAAGAAGTTAATATGCATTCGTTTAATAATTTTCGCATGAGAATTGGTAAGTTGGATGGGGATGTTTAGGGAATTGAGGTTATTAAATAAAAAACAAGTTGAAATGTACAGTTGGACATAGCCGACCATATGATACTCTACACCAGTTAGTGTAGCGTTTGTCCTTGGTCCAAAACAAGAGCATGTTGAAAATTGCGAACTGTATCGTGCGCACATGGACACATAGACTGACGGACGGACAGACGGACATAGCTAAATCGGATAGACAGAAATAGACATAGACAGACATAGCTAAATCGTAGTATACTTTAAAGTGGGTTTAGTACCAATATTTTTGGGTGATACACACATTAGCACAAACTCATAATACTTCCCCCCACTATAGTGGTGTAGGGTATAACAATTAGGTTTTACAAAAAAGGATTTCTCACACTTAAACGGATTTATCCGAAAGTTTAAAAAATAGTAAATTATTTGTTGACCTGTTTTTGCAATTAATAATGTTTTTTTTAACAAATCGGAACAAAACACAAGTTTTGGCTGAAAAACTTCTCTTCAGCCGTACTAATTCTTGAGAGCTTTTTTCTCTATAAAATGCCGTTTGTTGTCTTTATCTTAGAGAAAATTCCAATCAACTTCGAATTGTTAGCCATAAGAGTTCCTCAAACTATAATTTATTGAAGTTTTCTTTGGCTTGAAAAGATAGAAAACGTTCAAAGACGTATCGATTATCTTAGTTAGTTTGGAAGGTGGATGCTAAGGAAAAAATCAGATCTGACGAAATACACATAGGTTTCCGCCTAGCCTGTTCTGCTCTCCTTTACCTGTGTCTTTGAAGGGAATTGAACCCACAAACTTCAGTCTAATGGACCAGGCAACTAGCTCATCGCAAATGCGCAAGATTTCATTTTGGCAAAGTTTTAAAGTTTTACAATCTCCACTTAACATCAGCGTTCAAAAGTTAATGTATGATTTTCAAGGTCTTTGGGAAATTAATCCAATTTGGAGTCATAGAAATTTATCAAATTCAAACTAAAACCTGGTTTTCGATTCTTGTATGGTACTATGGTACATTTGCATTCATGGCCGAATTTGATATTTATAGACTTTGTAAAAGTATCTCAACACTCAGTGGGATTAAACGAGTCGAATTTCGAACATTTTAAGTTAAAAAATTGCTCTTTATATAATCGCTTTAGATCCAAAGTATATTAAAGCACAAACTTTAAACAAAAATCTTTGAAATCATTAAACAGACATTTAACGTTTCACTTTCTTCCTATACAGGCATTAACATCGGTCCTGTTGTGGCGGGTGTAATCGGTGCTCGAAAACCTCAATATGATATCTGGGGTAATGCTGTAAATGTTGCATCACGCATGGACTCAACGGGCTTAGTCGATCATATACAAGTAAGTTGAAAACATTAAATACAAAAAAAATGGCTTAAACATGTTTAACGAACTTAGTGTTCTTTCATCACTTCTTATTGAAATATGTTCTCCTTTTTAAACATAAAAAATTTACCTGTAACAATCACACGTATTCTATTATTTCTTTTTTACAATGTTCATTCTTTCTTGCAACACGCACCATTAACGCCAACAAAAGGTCACTGAAGAAACCTATCAAATTCTAAAGCCACGTGGCTTTAAATTAACTTGTCGTGGTAAGGTTAATGTCAAAGGTAAAGGTTCCATGATCACGTACTTCCTAGAGGGTAAATTACCCGAAGACAAAATACAAAATCAAACTTCACTACAATCAGAAATTATAATGGAAACAGCAACAGTGGAAAAAGATGAAACTAATCATAATGGAGACATTGTTAAATTGGATACTAAACCGGAAGAGAGCATAAAATGTCCACCAGATACGCTGGCGCTAACGAAACAAGTTAGCAGCAATTTAACGGAATCAGAAGATTTATCTCCAGATATTGATCTCAATTCAAATATGAGTAATCTAACAGCACAACGACGTAAATCCCTGTGTAGACAGCATAATATATCATCTTCCTTTGGTACAACGGTGAGTTCGAATACTTCGGTAACACCGTGTATATCGAATAGTTCAAGTGTTATAACTATAGGCACTCTACCAACTATAGCCAAAAATAATTCCTCATCCATTGAAAACACCTCTGAGGGTAATAGTTTAATGAGCAAGGCGAATTTCCTGCCGCGAACAGCTCTAGATGAGTTAAAGGACGGGGAGACGGAGAGTGACAAGGGTACGCATAAAAATTCTATAGAAAATTTAGAAATATTACTCAAAAATAATATAAGCCTCTCAGATCTTAATAATAAACAACAACTGAACCTAAGAGTCACAGAGGCAACACGTAATCCCTATAAAAAGACCACCGAAACCGCAGCAGTTGTTGGTGGTGGTTGTGGTAATGTAGTAGCCAAAAGAAAACAACGATCTGTTACCACTATTACGACAGCAACAACGGCGGCGAGTAGTAGCAAACATTCATCCTCATCTCCCCAACGTTATTCGGATACAACGCATTTGTTGAAGGACTCTTCAACACTGACCCCGCCACCTTCTCCAACACATTTAAACGATACAAATGATACATTTAAAACACCTTGCGAACTAACATTCTCCTCTCAATCATCTACCACCTCACCTGACTCCAAAGCCATATGGTTAAATCTTAAACCCCATCATCAGCATGCAAAACAAAATCATCATAAACATCATTTAGCTATGAAAACATCACAATCGTTAAGTCCTCTGGGTCTCTACAGTGAAGTTATCAATATACCCAACTCACGTAGTATGATTGTTATGGCGGCAACTACTGAAAACTCTCCAGCAGCAATGACTACAACTACTCCCGATATTTCGCATACCAACAATTCCATAAATTCCTCAGTACCATTAACCGATGTGGTAAGTACTTAAGGACTTCTAAATTAAGTAAGTTCGCTTCAGTATTATGTTGTGTTATTTTTCGTTTCGTTACGAAAGAAAACACTAAAATTGTAGAAATCTGTTCCTATTTATGAAATTGTAAATATATCTTTTTTTACGAGCAGCAAGTGCATACAAGCATTTATGTTTAATATAAACATAAAAGTATGTATGTATATGTTGCTATATAGTTATATATTTTTATGTATAAGTAGATATCTATTACTCTCTTTTATACATGTACGTATGTATGTAATATTATGTATTATATAATAAGTAATAAAAAATAACACATCATCACTTAACAAGGGGGCAATTGCAGGTATTAAATCTAGATAGTATTTTTATATTGTTAAGAAGTAGAAGAAGATAATAGGACATACATGAATAGGAGAAGCAGTTAGGTGGAAAATTATGGCACACTCGTTGTTAACTCTGCATTTAACTTAAAAAAGATAGAGAAAGCTGATATCTCTTGGTTAATTAAAAATAAATCTCCTAGCAAAGGCTTAACTATAAATTTACCATTAAGTTGACGTCGTTTCTTCTTTTATTCCAAATTCAATTAACCCGATGTCCACGAATGGTCATTAGTCTTTATTCGTGCTTTTATGACATTTTTTTATAGACTAGACTATAGACTAGACTATAGTCTAGTCTAGTCTAGTCTAGTCTATAGTCTAGTCTATAGTCTAGTCTATAGTCTAGTCTATAGTCTAGTCTATAGTCTAGTCTATAGTCTAGTCTATAGTCTAGTCTATAGTCTAGTCTATAGTCTAGTCTATAGTCTAGTCTATAGTCTAGTCTATGGTCTAGTCTAAAGTCTGGTCTATAGTCTAGTCTATAGTCTCTAGTACTATAGTCTAGTCTATAGTCTATGTTGCAGTTTTTTGCATAAATATCAAATATAATCGAAAACAATCTCAAAAATAAGGCGTATACTTAATATTTGTAATATCAATAAATTATTAACACGTATACGTACAGATGTTGTGAATGTAAAACTTTCCACATGAAACGGAAAAATTTAAGATGATTTTTTTTTTATTTTATATGTTCGGAAATATTTTTCTTTATGACAAGAGCTATAACATTGATAAACCCAAATTCCAAACGCAAAAATCACACCGTTTCCTCTTATCTTTGGGAGTTGATTAAAAAAATACATTAAGTCCATAGACAAATGATTTTAAACGCATTTTTTTCAAACACATCATAAACAGCGCCATAATTATCCTCACAACTGCTTCTTGAATTTTTTATCATACACGTAGTATGTTGGTATAAGTACATTTTAGTATACATTTACGTCAAATGCAACTATGTAAGTATGAAGAATGTTTAAGTCTAGAAACAAACAACTATAAATAAAAACTATGAAAAAATTTTGTAAAATATTTTTTTTTTTGCAAACTAGAGATATTTGAATTTAACTTTAACAAAAGAAAAAATGAAATGAAATTTACGAACGTAAGCCGGTTACTTAAGTATAGAATGAAAATAAAACTTGAAAAATGTTAACGAAAAATAAAAACAAAAAAATAAAAACTTATGTAAATTTTTGCAAATTTCTTAGATGTTTAATTTTTGTTTTAGATATGCACAGAGGATATATTTAAGAAATAAAAAAAATTATAATACATTTGAAATCTGATTATGAGAAAAGGTTTCATTTTGATTTTTGATAAAGTTTAAAATTGTTGTTGATATCAGGCTTAGTTAATCGAAAGTATTAGTGAATTTATAGAAAATGTTTTATTTTAACTTTTTACAGGCGAATTTAAAAAAAAAAAAATGTCTGTAGTAGTAATTAAAACCATAAGGTTGTATCGGTTTCAAATGAAATGTTTAATACTTCTTAATACTGTGTGAAATGTGGTTTGTTTGTAGATGTACTAAATTTGATAATTTCGAAAACATTAGGGTGGTACACTTTAGATAAGCTCCACTTATTATTTCATTATGGATTTTTTAGAGAACAGGATCCTGCTTATTTTTATCTAAAATTATTATATTAATTTCAATCCCCGGTCATAACAAAATTAACATTCCTTTTGTAACACATTGAAATATGGTTGTTTTGAGATTCATATAAGTTCATTTATATCAATTCTTTATTAGATTTGAAAACATGTGTCCATCCATCTGTTGAAAACAAACTAAGGCAACATCGATTCTCGATTCTCCAGAAATTATATTGAAATGTATGGAAAATATAGGGCCATAAGATCCCCCTATAAGTACTCCATTAAGAAATTGAGTTAAACGTTAATATCATGCTTAAGTATTTGCTTTGTAAGAAACTTACTTCTGTGTATCGAATTTCATACCTATACTCGCATATTTTATCCTATAATATGCTGTAAAATCAATTTCTAAAGGGGACCTTATATATGTCGAATTTCAGCGCTAAACTCGCACTTTGCAAGTGCTGAGCGTTAATGTCATTTTTGACGTGAACCTTATATGAGGAGTAGGGTTAATTATGGACCGATTCTCATAAAATTTAGTAAATTTTTTTTGCTCTTAAGAAATTTACTTAATAGAATTGCACTAATTGCGCTAAAATCACATTTTGAAGGACAGTTGGATCAATAATAGAACAATCCTCATAAAATTTAGAGAGAATTTGGATCACATAATACTTATTTATATCGAATTTCATTGCTATACTCGCCTGTTTAAAACAGTTGTGACCAGGGCAAGGATTTCTATGCAAATGCAAGTTTGTAGTTAGTAACTCAAAATAACTACTTTTCGAATCAAAGAATTTGCTACAAAATGGCATCGATGCATCGTTGTTGCATATTTTTGCATAAATTGCATATTTTGCTTTAAATTGCATATATTTTGCATATTTCCAACATTTTTTAATTTTTCTAAAACAAATTGTTTTGTTTTCTCTGTATTTCATATTTTTACAACAAATTTAGTATTTACATATTTAGAACTTGTCAAAAAATTTCGGTGTAACAACAAAAAAACTAGGTTCTGAAAATACAATTTTAAATATTTTTATTTAAAAACCACAATAATGCGGAAGGTTTTAGAGCTTGTGCTCCTTAAAGTATCGCGTCAGTATCAATTACAGATTCTATTCATCTCTGTGTCCATATAAAAAGATGTAACTGAAGTAATTTTGTTCTTACATTTCTCTCACTTCCATAATTAAAAACATTATCAAACTATTAAATTCGGAAGAAATATAATTTATACAAAAATACTTTCATTCGCCAAATTTTATTAGAATTGCTATGAATTTTTCCTCTTTCAGAATATTGTCATTCTCGAGGTCGTAGTTCCGTTAAAGTGGTGTTATAGTACATAAAGCAGTCCTTAAAACCCTGTGTATCTGTAGTCAAAAAACCTAAGATCTGAATATCTATTAATATCAACAACAATAACAATTTTTTGTGCATATTTTTTACATTTTTAGGGCACATTTTCCCATTTTATGGTGCATATTATAAGCGCATATTTTTAATTTTTTAGTGCATGAAAATTCTTGCCTGGTTATGACTATTAAAGCTGCTTTTCAAGGGGCTATACAAAAATGTGCTCAATTTTCAATATTTGTGTAAAATTTCAACTCCTAAGCTTGTTTGGACTCTATCGTGCTTTCAACAGACAGATAGACATACATACAGACGGACAGACATAGCTAGATCGTATTAGAATTAAATAATGACCAAGAATGTTTATTTTTTTTTGTGAGTCTATGATTAGTATTTCGATGGGTTACAGACGGAATGACAAAATCACTATACACAACACCCCCACCCCCTCTTTTTCGATGGTGGGTATAAAAAAGAGGATCATAATTCTGTAATTTCTAAAAGGATTTATCTGATTCTACTTTAACATGCTAATAAAGGACTTATTGTCAAGTTTAAGTTTTGAATTTTGTACCACATGGGTTCACCAGGGGCACAATGAGGTGTACTCCAAGTAAAAGAAGAGATGTTAAATATTTCCTCTTAATTTACTTATAATTAAAAGTACAAAAATAGATGTTTTTTATATCAATGGATTGGTAATTATGTCTTTTTTTAAATTTCTAAATTTTTTAGCAATTAAAAAATCTATTTAAAGACTTTTTTTAATATAGCAAAAATATGTTTAGAACCAGACAAACCATTCAGTAGCTTGTTTATTAACACTGTGTAACAAAATACAAAAAGAACTAGCAATAATCATGAGCTCTACAATCATAAAGTTGTGGAACTAATCAGGATTGTTATAACTAGCCGAACAGTTGCACTAATTGTTAAACAAAACACTATCGTTAATCTAAATTAAAATTAAAAGCCAAAGCTAAAAACCCTGTTCATGAAAAACCATTAATATTTTTAAACAATATGAGCTATACACCACCCTAATGCTGATATTAAAGGCCTGAATATTACACAATGAATTTAGAAATAACAAAAAATCCTATAAAAAAAAAATTAAGTTTCAGTCTGGATAAGGACCATAAACCAAAGAAAAAAAACCTTTTGAAAGTACATATGTAAAGTTAAATTTATTTAAAAAGGAAACATAATAAAAGTTAATAAATTATTAAACAAAACTACACACACACACTAAAAGCAAATATTGTATATACAGGGTTAATGGAAACCAAATAAGAAAAAATTAAAAAATAATATATAAATTAATTAAATGAAATATTTTATAACACATGTATACTGAAAATTTAATCAACAACAAAAAAAAAACGAAATTTATTAAGAAAAAAAAACTATTACATATAAATACATATAACAAACTAAACAAAAATGAATTTATTTATAGTAAATAAGTAAATAAAGCAACATTAAAACTGCAATTAAATTAAACATAATAAATGTAAATTAAAAATTTATTGTTAAATAATAAAATAAAAAATATTACATTCTACAAATCTATGCTGTCAATTTAAGGCTGTCTGTCTACTAAAAAGTATAACTAAATTAATAAAAATAAAACTCAATAGATTAAATTTATTTACAAAAAAAAAATACTTTTTAATTATTATTATTTTATGCTAATTAATTTATTAACTACAATACAAAGCAAATATTTTTAAAAGCTTTAATGTTTTAACACCTAAAATAGAGTTTGTTTAATCTCTATATCTATGTGCTAAATAGTTAAACTAAAACAAGTGCTTTTTATAAAAATTAAAATGGAAAAAAATAACAAAATCTATTAGAATCTCTATATAAATTTTCGTTTTAGCTTTAAATGTATTCGAGGAAGATACACTTTATTTCAATTTAATTAAATTTATTAAAATAACTGTTAGAGAAAAATTACAAAATTATATTGTTGTTATAAAATTGCTATTGAAAGCGTTTTGTTTTCTTTAGATAATGATCTTTTTTTTTGGGGGGGAAAGTAATACTGTGTGTAATTATTTAAGTCAAGGAAATATAACACCTACGTGATGAAAAGAACAAGTAGGAAAGTATAGTCGGGCATGGCCGACCATATAATACCCTACACCATGAGTATATTTTTAAAATTTTTACTTTTATTAAAATTTTTATTTTTTTATAAAGAAAGTTTTATGTTGAATATTACCAATAATTCCAAAATATTTAAGCTATTTATTGATAAAAAACTAAAATTTTTAAATGAGGCTTTATATAGGTCAAATATGGGCCGATCCTCGGTTAATTTGGGAAAAGGATATATTTCTAAATAACAGTTAGTTTTGTTGAGTTTTATTGCGATACAAATGGTTACAAATCAATTTTAGACGTTTAAGTCATTTTTTGAAGATGGGTTTGTATGGGGGCTAGGGTCAAATATAGGCCGATCCTTACGAAAATCTGCAGCGTCATTTATACTTATATAAATCTTATTTGTGCCAATTTTTAAAGAGATAGCAGAATATTTGACGTAATTATGGCATAAATTACGGGTTGTATGGGGGCTAGGTGAAATAATGGACCGATTTCAACCATTTTCAATAGGCTTCGTCCCTGTGCCAAAAAACATGCTTGGTCCAAATTTCATCAAATTATCTTGAAAATTGCGGCCTGTACCTTGCGCACAAGGTTTACATGGACAGCCAGCCAGCCAGCCAGCCGGACAGACGGACGGACGGACGGACATGTCTTAATCGACTCAAAAAATGATTCTGAATCGATCGGTATACTTTAAGGTTGGTATTGGACCAATATTTTTGTATGTTACATACATCAGCACAAATTTATAATACCCTCCCCACTATAGTGGTGTAGGGTATAAAAACATTAAAAATACCTTTATTTCTCAGTTTTGTCCAAAGTAATATGACTCCTGTACGTATACGTGTTAATTAATTATTGATGTTACAAATATTAAGTATACGCCATATTTAGAAAAGTTCTTGCAACTTGTGCAAAAGAGAAGCTAATTGAAAATGGTTTAAATTGGTCTATTATTTCACCTAGTCCCCATGCAATTGGTTTTGGGCTTTTTGGCTCAAATCATGCAAAAATTGGTCATCACTCCAAAAATTGGCACAACTGGATAAAAATATAAATGACACCGCCGATTAATGATCGTTTCTTATTTGACCCGTAGCCCTTCATAAATGTCCCTTTAAAAAATATGTTTAAGCTGATTTTTTTTATATTTCCCCCTGCTGAGTTAAAAAATTGTTATGAAAATTTACCGTTAGTTCTAGTATTGTGATTTCTGTAAAAACGTTATTTAAGACATTTCTTGGTATTTTTTTCCTCAATTTCTCAGAAACGAACCAATATTCATGGAGTTATTTAACAATATTGTAATCAACATAAAATTATTTATCATTAAAGTATAATCATGATGGCAGTTATTACAGGATACCTTCGATGTCCTGCAACAAGGTTGAAAATTGTATTCATTTTACTGATTGATTTCATTTTACAATATAGCATCAATACATAATAATAACAACTTTTTTAAATAACAATTGAAAATTCGCTAAAAATTTTGTGAAATATTTTACAATAAATTCATGATTTTTGAATAATGTGTTTTTTTTTCAACTTTTAACAAAATTTGTTCTTCATACATCAAATATGAAACTTTGAAAGCAATAAGATCCTCATAAATATCATAACAAGGACTTAAAGATATTTACAACTATATTTTTTTAAAGAAAAGATTTTGCATATATCCAATTCACTATCGATAACATGTTGTTTCATTATCTGTCGTCACTATTTCGTAGACAAATTTTTTTTACATAAAAACAAAATAATAGTAAAAATTTACGACATACAACGTTACGGCACTGATTGCGTAATACTGCAATAACTGTCATCATGATTATGCTCTTTAGAAAAATAAATTTGTGTAGATTTCCATGTTGTTAAAAAAAAAAAAACTTTGGAATTTAGTTCCAGTTTTGCAAAGTTAAGTAAAAACTTAAAAAAAAAGTTGCATAAACATTGTCTGTACAAAAATCGCAATATCTCAAAAACTGAAGCTAACCAAAAATTTTTACAACGATTTTTGAACTCAGCGGATGGAAATAGATAGGAATTAGCTATTTTTATTTAAAAAGAACGCGAAAAGTTCGATTTTGTTGGCTAAAGATATTACAAATAAATTTGTATATTACTTATGTTAACAATGACAAAGAGTTTAAAGAATACTATTCCATAAAATTAAGAAGCGCCAAATATTTATGATAAAAAAGCTTCCTACTTTTTAGAAAGCGAAAAAAAAACCAACAGCACCAGTAAAGTGGTTTATTGGTTAAAATGCTTATCGATTTTTAACTAGAATGATCACTTATGCAGTATTTTTAAAAATTTAAACGATTCCCTTCAAGCGTTTTATGTTAAAAAACTAAACAAAACAAGGATTTTGAAAAAATAGATTTTCTCTACAAAATAGAATTTCATTGAAAAAATTTCAAAATTTATCTTTTCGTTTGTAACACATCGAAATATTAGTCATATATATATTCTGGGTTGTCGTTAAATTCTAAGACAATCAAGCCATGACTGTCCGTCTGTCTGTTTGTTGAAAGCACGATAGAGTCTGAATGGAAAAAGCTAGAAGGTTTAAATTTCACATAAATATTTATTATAGGCAAGGTTTGGTATTTGGCCTCCACACAAGTGGTCCCTCGAAAAGCAGCTTTAACAGTCATAACTTGTTTAAAAATACGAATATAACGATGTAATTATATAAGATCCCCTTCACAAAATGACTTCAACGCTCTTTACTGGCTTAAAAATACTAGTATATAGAATAAATTCGACATAAGTAAGTTTCATACGAGTCAAAATCTATCCAAACAATTTTATGAGGATCGGTCCATGTTTTACCCTACCCCCATATAAGTCCCCTTCAGAAAATGACTGCAACGCTCATTAGTGGCTTAAAAATACGAGTGTAGCGATAAAATTCGACACACATAAATTTAATAAGAACCAAATTCTGTCTACCGAATTTTATGATGATCGACCCATAATTGATCCTACACCACACCACACCATCCCCCCCCCCTATATAAAGTCCATTCATAAAATTACTTTAACGCTTATAACTGGACGAGTATATAGATGGAATTCGACATAAGTAAGTTTCATTCGAGTCAAACTTGGTTTGATGGTGGGTATATAACATTCGGCATAGCCGAATACAAAAATCTTACTTGTTCTTTAAAAGAAATCTCTTTTTTTACATTTAAAACCCATTTTTCTCCAATAATATGTTTTCTTTTTCATGAAACACAAATTTTTTCACTGAAAGTAAAACTTTTCACTTAAATTTACTAAAATTCCCTATTTTGAGTAAAATTTCGATTTTTCGCAGAAAATTTTAATATTCACTAAACAAAAAATTTTCGCAGATTTTTTACCAAATTTTTTACAAAAAAATTAGATTTTTTTTATTAAAAATACATTTTAATCATTCATATTTTCAAACAATTTTTTGCTGAAATAAAATATTTAATTTTTTACAAAAAATTAATTGAATTTTTCACTAAAAATTAATTTTTTCATAAAAAATTAAATTTTTACAAAAAAATAAATTTTTACAAAAAAATAAATTTTTTATAAAAAATTTAAATTTTTACAAAAAATTTAATACTTCATTAAAATTAAATTTTTTCAAAAAGTTAAATTTTTTTTAGAAAAATTTAATTTTTACAAAAAATTTAATTTTTCATTAAAAATTTAAACAAAATTAAAACAAAAAATTACAACTTTAAATTTTCCAAACTAAATTTAAAAATAATACTTAAAACTCTAATTTACTTGTTACTTTAATATTTCATTTTATGCCTTTTTAAATTTAAAGAAAATGTACATCATAAAATAATTTATTTAAACATAATTCTTTTTTAAAAAAAACCCACATTTAAATATAAGCAAAGAATTTAAGATTTAATATTAAAAAAAATTCTATTGTAAGTTGTACAGTTGTTGTGTATTTATTATAAATACATTATTAGTTTAAAAAAAAAACAAACAAAAAATCTACTTAAATATAAATAATAAAATATATTTATTGTTAAGCACAATAATGTTTATTTTAATTTCAATAAAAAACATTTAAAATAAAATTTATTATTTTCCTATGGATCAATTAAATGTTAAATGTATTAAATATTTAATAAAATATAAAGAAAATAAAAACTATAAAGTATTATTAAAAATTGCAATATAATGGAGTTTAAATTGTTAAATGGTTTGGTATAAATGAAATGGATGAGTATTTTATATTTATATATTTTTATAACTATTTCACGTATAAGGGACACAGGGTCCCAAGTTTTTTTTACATATTTCTATATTTCAATATAAAAGATAAAATAAAAACTAACGTCAAAAAACCAACATACATACTACTACACTCACATATGCTTTTTTAACTTTTTAACGTATACGGTACACCGGGGTCCCGAGATTTTTTTTACATATTTCTATATTTAGAGCATTATTTTGAGTTCACAGCTACAGCAAATGGTTATTTCCAAAGAAAAGTACGTTATTTTTTAGAATTTGATGTCACTACATGCCAAAAAGGATAATATTCTGCGATATCCTTCGAAAACACTTTTTCCATTTTTCATCAAAAATGATCGATAAACATCAAAATAAAGTGTATGATGAAGTCAAATCCATAAAAAGTCCAGCGGTTTAGTTTTGTGCGTGAAGGGGTTAATTACCAAAGTTGTTGTTGTTTTTCTTAAATCATGCTCGAACATTCTCTTTTTTAAGAAATTTTCAGAGATTGTCTCGGATTTTTGGTCACATCCCATAAACAGATTTTGCTGATTTTAAATAGACGACTTCTCGAAAACATGTCTGATAGAATTATTGTAGATTTCGATCCCGAATATATCTAGAGTCTTCAGAAAATCGATTTCAACAGACGGGCATGGTAAAAAAAAAAGGTTTAAAAAGGATTCTTATAATTATAATTTTCAGATATTTATGCCTTACATCACTTTATTGGAGAGGGTATTATGCGTTTGTGCTGATGTTTGTACTATCCAAAAATATTGATGCTACACCCAGAATAAAGTATACCAATCGGCTCAGAATCACTTTTTGACCCAGGGTCGAAGCCTAAATATGGTTAAAATCGGTCCATAATTTTGTATAGCAATAATATCACTATGATATTCGCCATAAATTACTGATATAGGCGTAAATCCCTATACCAAAATCTAAAAGGATAGTAGCTTATTAACTGCCTGCCACCACATAACTTCTCTTTTAGAAAAATCCTTTTTTTTAATTTAATATTTATTCCCTACACCACTATAGTACGTAGAGTATTATGTGTTTGCGCAGATGGTACCACAGAATCTCTTCCGTCTGTCTGTCTATGTGTTCATGTAAACTTATTTCGCCTAAACCCCATACAACCGTACCTCATACGGCTTTTGAGATCATAAGGGCAAAACTTGGCTTAATTAAAATCTAAATGACACTGCCGATTTTTGTAACGATCGAGCCTCCAATGAAACTATACATTTACACTTCTTTTATTTTACTTTTTTCAAAAACGTAAACAAATTTGATTTATAAATTACTAACGTCTCGGATTTTATCCGATAAAGACAAAACGACAATAACCTATGACATATGTAGTTTTCAACTTTTTAAATTTTGTTGTTGCTGCATTAATTTTGTTTTGCTATGTGCGGTCAACACAGGGAAACTTTTCTTGAGAAACTTTTTCTTCACTCTCTTTAAAAATGTTTTTAAATGTCTACACAGAGAAATTTTTGTTACAGTAACTACGTATTAATAGAACACACAAAATCAAAAGTTTTCGGTGTAGGCGAAATCGGCTCAGAATCATTTTATGAGTCCATTTAGTTATGTCCGTCCGTCCATATAAATGTTGTAATCAAACTACAGGTCGCAATTTTGAAAGTAATTCAATGAAATTTGCTACATGATCTTCTATTGTCCCAGGGACGAAGCCTGGTTAAAATCGATCCATTATTTCACCTAGCCCCCATACAATAGTACCCGCCAAATAGGGCTTGTAAACCTTGTTATCAAACTACAGGTTGCAATTTTGGAGATAATTCAATAAAACTGGGCAAAGTTCATAATTATGTTTAATATATGAGTATATAGTCTCAACGAAAGTCTGCAAAACCATGTTCTATACTAAACTTGATGACCCTCACGAATTCTATAATTATATATATAATAATTATATGACAATCACAATTTTATTTAGAAATAAACGGCTTAAGTATATCTGAGGCAAGGTACAACTCAACTTAAATGCTTTATTATGACAACTAAATCACATTTAATTTCTGTAAAAGGTTTAGGGTATTATATGGTCGACCTCGCCCGACTATAATTTCTTACTTGTTTGTTGCTCATATATCAGTTTTTATGAACAGATTTTGTTGCAATGTTTCAGTAATAAAAATATATATTTCTGTCCAGCAGTTCGGTCGAATATTTGAAACTATTTACTATGACAATCCGTTGTCAGTAGTCAGCCTACCAATTTTGTTAACATTTAGACAACGGATGTATATGAAATATAGATTTCGACACGAATTGTTGTAATTTTGACAACTTTGCGTTATTGTCGTATTTATGTATAAACGTTCACACTGGATGTTATTGAAAGAATATATACACTTTGGAGTCAATTTGGTATCATTCGAGTATAATTGGAAAACGACTTCTCTCCATCTGTGTATTTCACCTACCACTTAGAGGTAGTCCTAGCCACCGACTGTGTAGATGACTACTTCGAGGAAGTCAATCGTCAACCCATTGATTACAAAAAGAGACAGAAAAAAAGTCCACTCTTTCGCTTACAAAGTTGACACTAAAGTGACGATTATCTCGTCACTCGTTTATAAAGAGTACATCCGTAATGGAAAACGAATTAGATCATACCAAGTGGTTACTCATTGGATATTTTTGTATTTTTCAAGTGCATTGACTCTTTGTCGAACTGCTTGGTGGAGTCTTAAGAAAAGTGATACTTATAGAGGGACAAACACACGGAACGGTCATTACTTTATAAACTCAGCTTTCTATGTACATAACTTCTTGTTAACTATAAAATGTTGAATGTTGTGTTTAAAATTAACTTTTTTTAAGTTATTTGATTAAAGGGGCAATAACACAGTTGCAGTAAATTGAGAACAGTTTAACCGCTTGCATGGCTTATTAAAACAAACTTATTTTTTTTTTAATTGCAGATTTCATATATATTACGAAACAATTTCGTGGGGCGAAACCAAGCATTTTATACATTTTTATCAAAATATGTAGGTATTTATTTAAAGATTAAATAAAACGCTGCCTAATAAAAATCCATAAAAAGATGAACGTTAAATTGCATACCTGGTATCTGTTTAACACAATATTTCTCTAGAGTAAAAGAAGCATGAAATTGATGATGGCAAATAAATTTCTTTGTTTGGTGTTAAATAAATTCTTATTCATTTGCAATGTCTACCGTTTTGGCTGTTAATTTATTTGATTTGAAGTTGAAAACACAATAGACACAATACCACAGACAGACAAACAGTCATACCTTGCTTAGCGCGCAATAATAATCATAAAAATTAATGTTAAAAATTTTATTTCAGTTAATTTTTTTTTTTTTTGTATTCTTACAAAATGTTTGCTTTAAATCAGTACCAAAAAAAACGAACAAATACATATGTAAATTTATTTAATACACAAATACACATAGACTTAAATTCTTTATCCTTTAATTGTTCTTAAAATTTTATAAATATGTATAACCAGAAAGTCTTCGGCAGCATAAACTTTTTCTCTTATATCTTGCGCGCCCTACGCCACAAGCAATAATAGCCCAAGATATGAAATCCAAAGTAAATACCAACAATAGCCAAGAGATTACGAAAGATATTGGTTTCTTTAAAACTGTATTTATCTAGAACATCTTGACCCGTATGAAAACATGGCAAATTTTCACTTTCTTCGAAGCAAGCTGTAGACAAAAGAGAAGAAACGAAATACACACAATTAAATTAATTTTTTGTAATAAATAAAATGTATTGCATGTTCTAGGAAAACATTAATATCAGTAAAATAATTAACTTTTTAGGGTCATATTATTTAAAAGGGGAATTAAACCTTATCACTACTAAGAAGTGAGTTTTTTGGTAAATTAAGTTAACATTCTTTTTTTATTGGCTTAGAAGCAAAAGTTATTAAGTCAAAAGTCATAGTTATTACAACTATACTATGTTAATTGTAACATGTTCATTGTAACTGTTATTTGTTATAATTTGGATTTTAACCATAAATTTTAGTTTCTGTAAAGATTTAATTGTTTATGACAGTTATAGCTTTAATATGATTCCCCGAAATATAATTATTGTTTTAACAGTCTGATATTGATATACTGATTTTAACCATATTTTGGTTGTTTGCATTTTTATGGTAATTATAACTATTAATATGATTTAGTGAAACATAGTTAGTTGTTTAAACAACTAATGAATGAAAACTAATTTCTGAATTCCACCAATTAAATTCTTCATAAGTAAAATCTAATATCTATTTAACAAACCTTTAGCTGTTTAATTCTCGTATTCATAAAGGTAAATTCCCACTTTGTACAAATACACATTATCACAGAAAAACTGTAATTGTGTTACAATCAAAAAAACAAAATAATTACTTACTGATATTTGTAATACCAGTCCATTGGGCAGCAGTCATGGCTTCATTTGCATACAACATCCATGATAAGAATTGTGTCCAATAAAATGCTATAGGCAATGTACTGAAAAATATGAGAAAAAACATATTAAATGGAATTTTTTGCAAAAATCAGAATAAAAACATATTTGGCTACTTCGAATCGTAGATACCCTTTAGCATAGTGTGTTTAAACAAGTAAAAGTTCTATATTTGGCTGTACATCTGCAAAACTCATATTCCTAGCTCTACATGTTTAATTTTATGTTTCTCGGTTTAAAGAAAATTCAAAAAGTACAAAAGAAGGAAAACGTACCTTAAGCAGGCTACATGCTAAATTTCATGTTTCTAGGTTTAGCAGAATTTAAAAAAAATACCTTTTTTAAGAACAAAAAAGTACCAAAAGGTCCCCTTTAATAGGTTCTTACATAATCTGGGCTTTACCCAGATTAATTTCATGTTTCTAGGTTCAATATTATGGAAGCTCAAAAAGTACATTTTAAAGAACAAAAAAGCGCCAAAAAGTTCTTTTTATATGTTAAATGTTTTCAGCTTTAATTTTAAGAATTTTAAGAAAAGAACAAAAAAGTACCAAAATATCCAATCTTATAGGACTCTGGCCATAAATACTCTATTACTTGTTTCTAAGTTTAATATTAAGAAAATTCAAAAAACTACCGTTTGAAGGACGTAAAAGTACCAAACGGCAGCAGACAGATAGACAGACATACAGATAGATAGACAGACAGACAGACAGACAGACAGACAGACAGACAGACAGACAGACAGACAGACAGACAGACAGATAGACAGACATACAGACAGACAGATAAAC
>NC_060953.1:55811915-55885893 GCF_022045245.1 Lucilia cuprina
GACAGACAGACAGACAGACATACAGACAGATAGACAGACAGATAGGCAGACAGACAGACAGATGGACAGACAGATAGACAGACAGATAGACAGACAGACATACAGACATACAGACAGACAGACAGATAAACAGAGAGACAGATAGATAGACAGACAGACAGACAGACAGATAGACAGACAGACGGACATAGCTCAATCAACTCCGCTTTCTATAAGGATCCGAAATAAATATATTTTATAGGATCAGAAATTATATCAAAGAAATTACACATAATTTCTATGATAGACAGACGGACAGGTCGGAAAATTACAAACGGAATGACAAACTCAAACATGCACTTTCTACAAAGGTAAAGAATATAAAAACGACAACGACAGGACGACAAGGAAAATTAAGTATTTTACACAAGATCATGATATTAAACAGTTTACAGCACACAAAAACACACATACATTGAAATACACAGAAAACTGTACTAAAACACAGAATATTTTCAGGGGGTCTGCAATTAGCTTAGACTACATTAACACATACTGTCACATATAAATATACTTTTTTTTATTTACCTGATTTGAATAAAGATGCCAGATGTTATCATGAATATATAATCGACCGGCACCAAGTATGCCATGGCCAGTGGTACCGAATCGAAGGCCGTCGAAAAGAAACAACCACATGCTGTAGCCACATTCATCACCAGTACAACAGCTATGGCTGTTATAGCAAATGCATAAAATGTTGGTCTTAAGCCAGCGATAAAATAACAAATGACAACAAATAGAAATGGTTCTATAATCATGCCCGGCAGCTAGATAATAAACGTGCGCAAAATGAAAACATAAAAAGAAGGGGGAAAACCAAATATTAACAGCATGTAATCAACAGTCAGCCAACCAGCCACCAGACAATGAACATGCATGCAAATACGAATTTTAATTAATGTATCAAGTCATCATCATCATTTAATTACTTGTCTTATCTTACCATAGCCAATATAGTGCCAATATAATACTGAGCTGTGGAATACATGCCAGAACGTGTTTCACGCATGAATAATGGAAATCCTTGAGGAAAGACATTCAACACCGAATACATGGGATGATAAGTATTTTCAGAAATCATTACAAAGAGTGTACCCTGTACGGCTTGAACACCCATTTGATCTAATACCGTGGTACCGGCAAAACAGGCACCTATTATAATGGCCATGGCCATTTTCTGAAAGAATCTCAGCCACTGTAGTTTAGGATCACGCAGTAGTGTCAGTGTGTATCTATACCAGATAACATGTAATTTTAAATACCAAGAAGCAGCACGAAATGAATTCACTTCCTTGTCAAAAGGATAATCACCACTTTCAGCCATATGTATTTCCAAATTTACCAACATATCCCTCTGTTTGGCTGCAGAACTTACAGCGAATAGATCACACAAATATTGAGCTGATCTTTGGGAAGCCTTTTCATAACCTGGATCGGAGGCTAGTACACCTATTAAATAGTCGGCCGGATTATAGGCCTCTGGACATCTATAACCATTTTGAGCAAAAAAATCCAAAGCATTTTGTGGTGAACCAGTAAAGGCCACTCTGCCCTCCGACAAAAAGAGAACATTATTAAACATATCAAATAATTGTGAAGACGGCTGGTGTATGGTGCATAAGATAGTAGTACCCTTTTTGGCTAAATCGTATAGAGTTTGCACCAACTGCTGGGCGCTATAAGAATCCAAACCAGTGGTGGGTTCATCACAAAATAATATCACTGGATTATTTAACAATTCGACAGCAAAAGCTAAACGTTTACGTTCACCACCCGATAACACTTTTTCATCATCTCCCGAACCAATACGTGTATTAGAAGCACCCAATAGACCTGTACGTTCCAAAAGATCTTGTATTATAAGTTTACGTTCCTGCTTGCTAACACGGCGATCTAAACGTAAGAGAGCCTAAAATATGTAAAAATTATTAAATATAATTTAAAAGGACATGAAGTTCTCCTACCATAAAGTGCATATGTTCTGCCACGGTAAGTGATCCATTAAATAAATCATCTTGATAAACAAAACCACTTATGCGATGCATAAATGGTCCTATACGTCGGCCATTGATAAGAATATCACCTTGAACGACGGTACCAACTGGAAATTATTGAAACATACAAATTATTTTTAACTATCTTATCATTGCTCTTGCAAGAGTTGGCGCGTCTGTCGATTATTTAAATAATAAAATCTAAACTTTAATTACCTGGTTGGCGATATGCAAGTACAGACATTAATGTTGTTTTTCCTGAACCACTGTAAAAATAGATCAAATAAAATATTTTTATCATTAAAATGTTTTTTTTTTTTCTTCTTTAGAAAAGTTGTGTTTTTAAGAGATCAACATGATAGTCGAAAAACGATGAAATATCAAATAACAACGTACTGCTTCATATGTTATGTGTTATTCATTCTCTGTTTTGCTTTATAAAGAAGCAAGCTAAGCCCAAGAAAATTTACCATATAACTCTATACCTTGTTGTCTTAAACTTTTGGTAATAACGTCGTATGGACCGATTTTGCTGATTTTTTATAGGCCTCTTTTCGAAACTACATATATATATCTGAAAGAATTATTTAGATTACGAATATATCAGAATTGATTTCAATAGAAACACAGACTAATGGGTGGACAGACACACGGACAAGACTTCATTCACTCCTTCATCTGTAAGAATCCTGAATATATATAATATTTAGGGTTATGAAATTATGAAGGGAATGATAGACTCATTCATATATATCCTTCTTACAAAGATGAAGGTTATAAAAGATACTCATCGTAAAAGAGATTAATTTCTGTCCGTACCCGCGCCTATTCTTATCCTTAACTCCCAGATCAAATTATATTTTTCTTAACTGATCTTATATCAAGATTTCGAGAAAGTGCGTCCTTAAGTTTAAAAAACTGAGCGAAAACATTTGTTTCTTCATATGAAAGTCCATTATGTTGACTTTAAAATAAATGATAATTAATCATCCTCTTCTCCTTGATCCTCTTCTCTTTGGAAGATATCTTAATTCAAAGCTTTAAATAATTTTTTTTCTGCTTTTCAGCCTTTGGCTTTTTACTTTTTACGATAAGAAAGATGGAGGGTATAATGGCACTGTCATTCCATTTGTAACACATCGAATACTTTGGGTATTTATAAAATTCTAAGAATATCTAGTCATATCTGTCTGTCCGTGTCCGAACGGAAATAGATAGAGATTTTCCACAATAATATCTTATAGGTAAGGTTTATTTGGTGTAGAAAATGGACTATATCGGTACACGTAATAAAGGCCCTCCGAAAAACAGCGTAAACAGTCATAATCTATTTATGAAGATTGGTACCCCCGATATAAGGTCCCCCTTAAAAATGACTTTAACGCTCACTCCTGGCTAGAATGTACGAGTATAACGCTAGTTCGACATAGGTAGGTTTTTTGAGCACAAATCTCTCCACCGAGTTTTATGAGGATCGGTCAGTCATGACCCTTCACCCCATATAAGACCCCCTTCAGAAAACTAATTGTACGCACACTACTGTGCGTTTATAGGAAAGCATTCTATTTATGGTATACGGTTTGATGGTGGGAATGTAAGATTCGACATAGTACAATAAAACACTCTTACTTTTTTTAAAATTTTGTTAGCCAATGTTATATATTGATATCGTACTTAAGTTAGTGACTTTCTGGTTATCAGTTCGATCAATAATCAATGATCACAACAAAATGGATCCAATAAGGAAACCATCAACTCTATCACTTAAATGGACAAGAGATCTTGAGATACTTAATGTTTAAGATTTAATTAATGTTTAAGATTTTCAACACTAACTGACCCAGAAGCAACAACAACCATAGATGTGTTATATTGAAAAGTTCACATCACACAGCTACATAGTAGTTCTGAACGGCTTGAGATTTCGAAGGGCTTGAAGAATATCATAAATTTTGTCTAAAATAAAATTTTCATCATCAAAATCCAATAGTTGGAAGTGCATCAATATAAAATAAATAATTGCACAAATCAGATTTTCGTAATGCTTAGCTCGGTGAATTTTGCAACATGACTGTTACTTTACTTCAACACTATCAACTTCAATTGTTCGATAACTTCACTTGGAGTTTTTGGTGAAAAACGCCTTATATGAGTATGAAAAAAGTGTATTACAATTTGGGCAATATCAGGTGATAGAATTAAATCCATTGTAAAACAGTTTTAACTGAATATTCCCCAGAGGTAAGATATTTACATCATATAGGTACCAGGGCACGCGGGAGAAGTCGGCAAGGAAAGGGAAAGGAGATCATGGTTGTTAACTTAATGAAAGCAAAACCATTCGACACAATAAAGCTGAATCCCATAAAGCTTCTTTGTATGGAGGACAGAATCACAAAGATCCTATGGGGTAACTCTGTTAAGAGCAAGTCCAGAAAGTCCTATAGTCGAGGTTAGTATTATGGTATGTATTCTAAGTGGACACACAGAATTACAAGCACATTTTCCTTGCCTACGTCAAGGCTTGTCATGGGAGGGATGTCCTTTTTACTTCATTGCAAATTCACAACATCTGAAGTCATTATCAGGAAGTATTTTGTATTTTGTATGTTGTTTTTTTTTTTTTTTTTTTTTTTTTTGAAATTGAATTGAAGTGAAATTGTAGAATAATTATAGAATTAAAAAATATTAGCATAAAAAATAAATTCAAATAAAATAAAATTAGTTAGAAATTTTACTACAAAAAGAGTAATATCTCGCCTCTTTGGAAGTCAATAAATATCACTTCCACAGAATGTAAAAAAAAAATCATTTAGTGCTACTTTAGAAGTAGTGATAAATGTTCAATTTTTTTAAGGCAGAATCATAAAACTACAGATCGCAGTTTTAAACATAATTGAGTGAAAAGCACGAATACTATTGAATTTGGACGATATCGATTTATTCCTTCACCTAGCACCCACACAAACGGACCCCTAACCCCTGAGCTCATAATGATGTCAATTATACTAATATCCTAGCTAAAATATGCACAACTACGTTTTAAACCGCAATAAATGAGATTGCAAAATTTCGTAATGAGCGGCCTTTATTTAACGCTTGCAAAGTCCTCCTCTTCGTTAATTTTCTGCATATGCACCTGTATTTCAATGAAATTAGGTAAATTTAACTTTAATGTCAACAGTACACAATTAAGCTTAGATCCCATCAGAAAATCATTTTTTCATCAAAACTATATCCAAATTAAGGAAAAATTCAACATAGATGCTTTATTTTTAAAAATATCATATAGTCAGTCACGCCCGACTATATATTCTACTTGTTTTTTATAAATTAATTAAAAAATGTTCACTGGGTTACAATGTTTATTTACAGCTCAAAAACATTTATCATTCATTACATTGTTACATGACACACACACGGTTAATTCTCTGTAAATGTACGTCTCTATAATTGAAAACTATTACATTACACATCTTATTTGTTTTTTATCACAAAACCATAATTTAACTTCTCTTTTATGATGCATTTAAATAAAAGTCATTAGAAAACTCAAAAGTAAATAATAACAAACAACAATATATAAATTTTATCTTATCGTAAAGAATTTCTACTTGCACAATAAGATGTGGGTTTGTGTGAGTATCCGAAGAGATGTGTGAAATTTGTACTTGATCTTTTAGAGATAAAATTAATGTATTAAGTACCTGTAGCTGAGATACATTGATAAGAAATGATGTGAAATATGCATAATTGTTAAGAAGAATTTTATTCCGCATTTTTGGAAATTTGACTATTTTAGATTAGTTTATAGAGACTAGAAAGTAATTTAGTTTTTATGTTAAGTGTTATAAAGTTTAAAAATGTTTATATTTTCATGCATTAATTTTGTCTATTTTATGGGGACCTTGAACGTTTGATCATGCGTTGAAGATTTTTTTAACATTTCGCACATTAGTTTGGTTTATAGTGGTCACGTGATTTATTGAATATTTAAAAGGGGAAAAGTGTGACTCGATGCTTATTGAGCTGGAACGAATTTTGGTCGAACTAGAACTGAACTAGAACTGAACTAGAACTGAACTAGAACTGAACTAGAACTGAACTAGAACTGAACTAGAACTGAACTAGAACTGAACTAGAACTGAACTAGAATTGAACTAGAACTGAACTAGAACTGAACTAGAATTGAACTAGAACTGAACTAGAACTAAACTAGAACTGAAAACTAAATAAGAAAATAATTTGCAATTTCTTTACTTGGTGGAAGAAATGTTAAAACCTTTATAAATAACGAAATTCCAAGAAAAATATTTATTTGTAATGAAAAAACCCCTTTATATTCTTTCAATTTCCGATTAAATTAATTAATGTTATTTTTCCAAAATATTATAAAATTCTTCTCATAACATGTTAACAAATGCTGTAAAATATTTCTTGGAATAAAATTACCAAATCATCGAATTAATATCCGAAAAAAATCCTTACAAAAAGTACGTAAACATCATTAATCTAAGAAATTGAAATTGAATAATTTAGTGAGAAAATTCAAAAAAATTATGCTTACACTACTGCTTCGATGAAAAGCCATTGAACTAAGGCAATTTCATTACGTATTGCCTTTGCAATGATTGACTTAAAATTCTTCCAAAATATTATAACAATAATACATTTTTGTAATTTCACCAAGGAATTTTCTTTAGCTCAACAATATGGGCTTTAAAAGATTACATTTGAAAGATGTTGTTAGTTTAGAAAATGTACATACATAGGTACACCATGGCCTGTATTACCAGCATTGGTGAGGAAAATGCTTAATTAAGCTAATAACTATTCAATAGAATAGTCGTTCTGAATAGTCTATGAATTAGTTAATATAGACGTCATATAGTTCATAGATCAGTTTACAGACTAGTCAGTAGACTATTTAATAAGCTGGTCAAACTCTAATCAATAGGATATTTAGAGAACTAGTCAATAGACTAGACTAAACTAATTAATTAATAAGTTCATAGACTAGTCAATAAACTAAACTATAGACTAGGCAATAGACTAACCAGTAGACTTGTTAACAGAATAGTCATTTTATTTTAGACTGAATTCATTAAATTATTTATATATATTGACCATGGACTAGTCCATGTCTTTAGACTAGCAAAGAAAATCAACAGACTAGTTATTCAAAAATTCCATGGACTAGTCCATGGTTTCAATAACTTCCTAAGATCCAAATATGTAAATGGGCTGCACTTCCTTTAAAGAATTCCTACTATGCCACAAGAGTTCTCGGTGTATTTCGTATGCAACATGATAAATAAAAAAATAGTAATATACATAAATAAAATTGAATCTTTGCGTCTGTGTCTACGTGTTGCATGTATGCTTGTATTTGAGTTTCAGAAGAAAAGACAATGTAGTGCTGTCGTTGTTTTCGTATCGAAAAAGAAATTTTCGCTTCAATAGTTTTCAAACATTTACAGTTCATTGAAAAATATTTTTCATGTCAAACTGACTACTGATGTACATACATTCGACTCAAAACTACGTGAAACTACTTTTCTCTCTCGTTATCAATATAGACACCTACACTAGGGATTATTTGAATAAAGTGGTAACTTAATATATTAGAAGATATTTTTTGTTCAGGTAGATATAAATGAAAGTGAGGACCACAACTGGAATACAAACGCGGAGGAAAACCTAAGGAAAGAGATGGAATCTTAAACTTAACACTTTGTTCGCTATCCATGGGTCTTACATCGTTTTGAAATGTTTTATAAAGTTCATTCACTCTCAGTTCCAATTCAGACAACATCTAGTTTATAAGAGTATTGGGGCAATGAATTGAACTGATCGTGTTTGGACGATACTCGTTTGCGAAAAATCTAGCTAAATAGTCGAACAGGCCCGTTAATTGGGAGATAGATTACTATAATTAGGTGCGAAGCACTTCCTGATTTGTACTCTCTGGAAGATCACTAACAGTAACGAAAATTAATTAATTTTTTAAATAAGGGAAGGATAACAATGAGCCAAATGGCTCGCAATTATTCTGAAACCTAAACTGTAAAGGAATTGTATCTTTCGATCGCATCCATTATATCTCTAAAACCCATACTCATTTCAATTACTGTGTACTTGCCATACAAGTGTTAGTAATTCTTGTGAATAACTATTACTTATTTTGTTATTTATATTTATTTCTATTTATACCCTACACCACTTTAGGGAGGGAAGGGTATGTTGGGTTTGCGCTGATATTTGTAACGCACAATAATATTGGTCCTATACCCAACTTAAAGTATACCAATCGGCCTAGTATCATTTTCTGTCCATCCGTTTGTCTGTGTGTCTGCGCGTCTGCGTGTCTGTTTGTCTGTCTATCTATCTATATATCTTTGACTGTCTGTCTGTCTATCTATCTGCTGTCTATCTGTCAGTCCATGAAAACCTTGTAATCAGACTAGAGGTCGCAATTTTCGCAATTCAATGAAATTTAGCTATGATCTTCTATTATCCCAGGGACGAAACCTATTAAAATTGGTTAAAATCGGTTCATTATTTTACCTACACTGAAAATAATCCATGCTCATCTTTACGAAAAAAATTTCGTAACTTCTATTTTTGTAATATTTACAAAAATTTCGTGTATAATACGAAATATTATTTAATAAAACTCTTTTCTATTTTTACGAAAGTACTAAATATTATTCTCGAATTATTTTCATAAAAAAAATGAAAATTCGTGTGGAGAATAATTTTGAACTAAAATTAAAAAAAAATTATTTTAAAATGAACAAAAATGTTTGAATAAATCAATATTTCGTAAATTTTACCATATTTATTCAAAATTCTCTTTCTTCAACTTAGGTAAATTAATTTTTTCAAGAATATTTTTCATTATACTAAAATATTTCCTACAATTTCGTATATATTACGAAAGAATTTCGTGGTGAGAAACAACGAACGATTCGTACAATGTACGACATTTTTCGTATATATTAGGCATGTATTTTTTTCAGTGTAGCTCCCATACAACTGAACCCCCGAATGAAGCTTGTAAAATTTGTAATTAAATTACAGGTCGCAATTTTGGATCTAATTCAATGGCTCATGATCTTCTATGGTACCGGAGACGAAGCCTATTGAAAATTGTTAAGTAAACCCACCGAATAGAGCTTTTAAGTTCATAATTATGTTTAATATACTCGTATCTCGAAAAAAAAATCTGCATAACTAAGTTCTTTACTAGCGTTGATGACGCTCATAAATTTTATAAATTTAGGTCCTCATTTGACTCTATACCCTATAAAAAGCCCCCTTCAAAATTTAACTTAAATGTCCACAATTCTATTCATCAATAAATGACTGAAGTATGTATATCTGAGGCAAGATGCAATACAACTTAAATGTTTTATTATGAAAACTAAACCACATTTTATTGCTGTTACAGATGTAGAATATTATATGGTCGGCTTTGTCCGACTATAATTTCTTACTTGTTTTTTTTTTTTTGTCTTCTTCCACTACTAGTACTTCTTTTTATTCTTTTGCATAATAATCCCAATAACAAAACTCTCAAGACATGAGGATGAACTTATAAATAATATCAAGCAAAGTATATACTCACATATGTATATCTTTTAAACATAAATACCAACAACAAGAGACATATCTATTACACTCTAAACAAGTACAAGTAAATTTATCATATAGTACATTTATACACAATCATGTACTTTATAAAAATAATGATGATTCTTCTACTTCATATTTCTAAAGATATTGGAAGTTACTTAAAATGTTTCTGTGTCGTTTGTCAGTGGAAATATATATTGAAGAAAATATGATACTATGAAAATCAATAGATATACATACGTCATGATAACCTGTAGTTTCTGATGGTGACTAAAATGTTTGTGATAACTGCCTTTTGTTTGAAAATTATTTTTTTTTTAACACTGTTTCGTGAGTAGTTTAGCCAGAACTATTGGGTTTAGTAACTCATTCTTATACAACGTATAGATGAAAACATTATTGGGAATTTGGCTCTCACATAAAAATGCATCATGATTCATGATAAATAGAGAAAACTAAAATTTATTCTGAATCCATAGAAAATTCAAAAAAATAAAAATTATAACACTAATGTATTTAAGCTGCAAACATATTGCAGAAAACCAAATATTTAACTCTTAAACCACAATAGAATACACTATAGGAAATGCTTGTAAATATTGAGTGGTTATATTCAGTATTCTCTATCTTAGATTTGCAAGAAAATTTGGTTTTGATGGGAAAGTATTTAGTTAACAATCACACATATGTGATGAAATTTTTTTCATAGAAGTTTCATAGTAGTTTTGACGATTTTAAATTGCTTCTTTATAAAACTATGTAAGTTAGAGAGTTTTGAATATAATCCATTAATATTTTTCTTATAAATTTCAAAAAAACTTGTGTGGTTTCTTCTTTAATAAATCACTAAGTATATAATAAATAGCAGTTTGTTTATGAAATTTAATGCAAATTCACTTTCTAAAATATATATTTTTAAAAAACAATTTTATCACTTTTCACACACACACACACACACACACACACACACACACACACACACCTTGAACCCATTAAGGCCATTAAATTTCCCGGCTGTACAGCACCATTTGAATTATTTATAATACGTTTCATATTATACAAACTCGCCGATGTGCCTTGTTCACCGGCTGTATAGACACAAAGATCGCGCCATACTATGGTTGCGCCCTGTTCACTGGGTGACCATTTACTATAACTGCGTAGCGGTAAATTACGTTCACTACTACTGCTACCACGTTTGGTTAGTTCGCCTACAACAGCGCCACCACCTTCAACACCATTTAATACATTCATCTCAACATGTTCCTCGCTACTACTATTCGAAGTCAGTGTGGTAGCCGGCTGGAGTGGATCCTCCATTTGTATATAACTTTCTTCTTTATCAGACATGTTTTATCTTTAAACAAATATTTCTTTTCTTTTCTTGTTGTACTTTAGTTATTTAATTAATTATTTTGTTCCGCTTTTAAATGTTAATCGTTTGAAAGTTAAAGAGCAACTGTCTACTGGCAGCCTTAGAAAATCACTTCAATTGTTATTACTAACACATTTAAATGAAAGATTATTTTGATTGTCATTGCTTGAGTTCGTAATTGTGTTATTAACTTACCTTTACAGGTATATTATTTAAATTTTGTGACAGTTAGATTAGTATGTGTAGTTAGATTAAATATTTTCAACATAAGAGTATTTTTTTGATTTTAATCAAATTTTCAGTTTCTCTATTTTATGTTTTCTAAAGATTGGTATATGTTCTATTCATATGAGAGTAATATAAGAGAAAAAGGTGACCGGAGGTAAAACATTATTATTTACATACTTAGAGATATCATTAAGTGAGGTTACTTAGATACCATGTGGCTTATTGTTACACCCCATATTGTGTTAATATTTCTTAAATACTTAGAAAAGCAATAGGAACCAATAGGTAGTTCTCATAAAAGGTCGCGATCATAAAATATAACATTCATCCTTTGGTTACAACCACAAATATTTATCCTTTTCGTTTGAGTGTATCTTTCTTTGAGTCGATTAAACAATGTCCGTCTATCCGCGTATCCATGTTCGTCTACATGCTATAAATCGTTGAAAATTCGCATTCAAAGATAAAGATTTTTAATCGGTCAATTGTTTTATTCAGCCCCTTAGCAAACCTATTCCCGATTATAGCTTTGCGGCTTATAATTACGACATGTGTTTTAGTATCTCAAGAACATGCCAAATTTCTATGAATTATCTCCAAAATTGCAACCTGTAGTTTCATTACAAAGTTTTCAAGCCCTATTCGGAGGCTTCGTCCCTGGAACAATAGAAGATCACGTACCAAGTTCCATTGAACTATATTTTAAATTGCATACTGTAGCTTGAATACAAGGTAAACTTTGGTGGGTATAGGACCAATATTACTGTCTGTCATTGTCGGACATTCACGAACATACATCCTGACTTATTTGCCATTGTCCATTCTAGAGGATGAAAAAAGGTAAAAGAACCATTAAACGGTCATTCAGATAAGGGCACGACTATTAGATATTCGCTGCGGACCAACCTGAGTAGTACGCACATTAACCGAAGCTTTTTATTTCAGTAAAGAACTATTGCCCGCAATCGAACTGTTACAATATATACCCCCCGGGGGCAATCCCAGGTAATAAAGGGGTTGCAATCCCGGATAATAAAGGGGTGGCCAATACGTCTGGCCGGGACTAAAAAATTGGTTAGAGTCTACTGCCTGGCTTAGTCCTTGCATATATTGAAAAGAGGTCAAACCAGAGCACCGCATAATCTGGTACTACGGGAGGCCAGTTGCCCGCAGGACTATGCCCAGGCTGGTCAGTTGGTTGAGGTTCCTTCGGGATTCATGTAGTGGCAGTGGTTTAAACCCAAATTCGCGGGAAGATTAAGTTGCGGTTAAAAGACTGATGTAAGGTAAAGTCAATATTTCGAGATAAGTTCGGTGCTGTTGCCGAAAAAACAGATATCCCCACAGAGGAGTGATTGTGGGAATAAGCGTTGGAAATGAGTTGTATATGGAACGGGATGAATGTGTCGTATAAATGAGATGTATGCTGGGTTGTATGATTATGGATGAAAGGTATCATATACAAATGATACTATTAAATTTTCTTTCTTGTTCACATACACAGAAAAAACTGAAAATGAGTTTTAATTATCAAAATAATTGTATCAAGCAAGTTTTGCACCTATAACCAAAATGATTTTATCAATTACCAAATTTTTAAAAATATAAAATTATATATTTTTTTTCCAAATAACGAATTGAGACAAGATTTAACATTGATTAATTTATTAATTGTATAAATAAAATATTTAATAAATATAAAATTTATTTTTTATTAATTTATTAATCAAATAAATTCAACTGTTTGATAGAGAATTTTTTAAAAATCAATTAAGAAGGTGATTAAAACAATCAAATTATAAATCGATTACACACAACGTTAATGGAATACTAGACCTTTAACAATGCATTCAGCATTTACAAAAATTATCACTTTATTGTCACAATTTAACAATTTAATTTTAATTTCATAAATTGTCAAGAAACTTGAATATTATATACTTAAATTTTATTGACTATTTAAGAATTATAAATATTGCTAGCACAAAAATTCAAAATAAAATATTAAAAATAAATCTAAAATAGAAAAGAAGGCCAGAAAATTTTTTTCAATCAATTAAAAAATTAATTGAATTAATTAAAAATTTAATCAAAATTTTATACTTAAGTTTCAAACAGTTTCAAAAAACGACATAATTAAGACAAATAAAAATTTGTTTAAATAAAAAATAAAGAAAATTAAAACATGTTAATTGAAAATAAACTACCGATAATTTTTTCTGTGTATGTTCAGAGTATACTCTGTTCATATCAGTGTGTCCCTCTGAGTAAGAACTAAATTCTCGGCTTATTTGATGGATTCGTACTTCGGTCCAGCGGTTACGTCCCAAGGTGCTGTTGCCGAATCAACAGAGGCCATCCTTGGGTCAATGATTAGATAGCTCAAGTTCTTTAGAATAGTGCTTGTACATGGACCCGTCCAATCCATGTACAAAAATTGCCACCAGAGTTCTTCATTGAAAGATTCAGGGGATTGGTAGATGTCAGGTACTCACGTAAAGCAATCGACATTCCTTTGTCACAATAAATACAACCTTATGTGTGGAAACTTGTTATAAAGACTTATGAGTTCTTGAATAGGAATGAAATTAGCTTTATAGTCAAATTATTCTTCTTACGCCACTTCTGACCAATGAAACCATTCATAAAGGTAAGCGATTTATTGTTAGTTTTGCCATTCAGCTCAGTATGTCTCAAATATCTTAATAATGTTAATCGTATAATCTTCTTATTTCACCCGAATTGAAAGTTTTATAACATGCCTTCAGTATCTTCTTCGATATTTTTACGTCGTCGAAATCATTCACCGCTATTAAAAGATTTTCAGCGCAAAAATATATTTATGTCAATAAATTTTTCATAACTAGAAATGGCGATAATACCTCAGTAGGCGATCCGTTCTTAATCGCCTATTTTGTTCTCGAAATCCAGCAACTGCCTTCAACTGTAATCAAAATTTCATTTTCTTGCCCTCTTCTATTTCAATCAAATGTACAACAGTGTATTTCCTAAAATATTCATCAAACAAACATACTAATTAAAACACTAAACCAACATGGTCAACCTGATGATTATACTCTCTCACATAAGACTCTTAGGGAACACCTATAGAACCGACTTCAAATCATCTAACAACTACACACCCACTAAATCCACAAACACATGGAACAAATGAACAAGAAAAAGAAAATTACTGACCACAATTGCAAATACAAATGCAATGGACAATGGTAACTTTACACACACACCCACATTTAAAAACCCATTGACTGAAATAACTTTGAAATTACGACAGAGTTGACTGATGAACTGAATAAATCAAATGGCTTAAAATACAATGTAGGCGAAAAGCGAAATTTTTCGCATATGTTCTGAATTAGGATTTATTAAGAACGATAAATTTCTGTACCGTAGTGTCAGAATCAATATTTACTGACAGAGAGAGAGTCACTCAGCCTTTAAAATTCTCTTAGCTTATTGCGAAAAGTAAAAATTCTTTAAGCTGCAACATAGCAAAAAAATTTCTAAACTCCAACAAAGCAAACACGATGATGATGAATGCAACAACAAAAACCACAAAAGTGCTTTAAGCGCGCAAAAGAAAAACATAATGAAAATGAACGCATTCTATAAAGAGTCATAGAAGAGAAGACATGGCCAAACCATAACACTTTGTAAGCAATGGTAATGTTCCCTGCTCAGTTGTATGATGGTGATAGAAACTCATGTTGTTTTTCTTATGGTTGCTATTGTTGTTGCAGTAACAGTATCATGTTTCAGCAACCAATGCATTTTCTTGTTGCACAGCAAATACATAGTGGTAAAGACTTTTTCATCTGCTGCTTTGAGGTTTTTGCATGCTCAAATGTTTACTACTTTTGTTGTTCTTTTTTGCTGTTGTTGTTTGTTATGTTCTTACTTCAATTTGTCATTTCGTCTGTAATCGGACTACTCTCTATACTAGGAATGTATATATGTATGTATACATTCCAGTTGGTACATGATGAATATAAAAAGTGCCTGCGAATTAAATTGTTTAAACATTACATGAGTTTCATGAAATGAGTTTGAAGCCGAAATGGTTTAAGTGACCACCTGTCTTGTCGGCCTAATTCCATTCCTGAAAAAGAACCTACCACCAGGTGTGTGAGGCGATTTTTGTGAAAAGTGAAATACTCCAGATTGTGTACAAACACTTCGCCAAGGTACTTTAGTTTTATATTCTCTGATCATTGCTGACTTTCGATATGTTTCATAAAAATCACTTCCATTTACAAACAGACAGAATGGAATTTATTGATGCGGCAATAGCCCTTAGAGACGTAATAAGTAGACCGAAATACGAATCCATCAAATAAATTCTTATTCACAGAAAACATACAGTGGTAATACCGTATATCTACCATAATGCAACTCATCATTGCTTGAGTGCTTGATCTTTCTATTCTCTGACCATCGCTGACCAGTTGCATAACTTCCGGTGTATTTCAGAAGCATTACTATTAATCGATAAAATACGAATCAACACATCATACAACTTTTTCATCCAACACATTCATTGGGTATGTGAGCGTGATAACTCTGCAACCTCAGATTTATTTCCCACTTTTAATCAAGCAGTAATAACTCTCTTCACCGTTGCTTTACAGTAAAAGTTCTTGACATATGTAGAAATATTGATTTAACCTATAAATTCGTATTATCTTCCAGCGACTTGGGTTAAACCACAACCATCACGTGGACCTCGAAGGCAACTGCACAACACAATGTTCGAAACTCTACAGTGTGGGCTACCGGTTCTCATGGTAACATGTAGGTATGTTAATTTATTTGGTAGGACCTTGAGTCAAATGCTTCCTAAAATTAATAGTCCAGATAGTCTTGAAGTACTGGTAGCACCTCTTTTGCTCCAGATTGCAATATCATCGTAGTAACAGCGCTTAACTAATATAACATGCTACGGGATTTTAATTATTTTAATATAATAAATATAATTTTACGACACTACATATGTATATAATCCTCGATAAAGCGATCATGTAAGTATTTAACAGATATAATTTTTTAAAATTACCATCTGCTAAGGTAAGGCGATCTTTTAATTTTTTTATATATGAGTAGTCCTGTAATTTTTATTTTGGTTTTTGTCTTTGCTAGTCAGATCATTCTAAACACTATTATCGATCTTACAATTAGCTTCAATTATGGTAAAACCGTTCTTTATATTCTATTGCGATCGATTTCTTCAATTTTTCGGCAAAAATCCAAAGTCGGTCCATATTTTAGTTTCATCTTATATATCATTGGAAAGGTATTTTATAATACCTTTAATTTGATGTATAAATTGTTATTGTACACAAAACATATTTTAAGAAATGTCACTAAAACCGACTTGTTCCAATTTTTTCTTTTATAGCACTGGTACCTAATTGTACGTGTCACTCAAGGTGAGTAACTATTGGAGTGGTCGTAGGACCACAAACATTCAATAATGATATTGCGATAAAAATCGACAAAAATTATCTTTCAATCAAATTTTTAATTACCGGTCTATGACACTATTATTCTCTCACAGAGAAAATAATGTTAATGAAGGTTTTAAGATTATATTTAAAACAATTTCAATTATATACAAAAATTGATCGCCGTTTAGTTAAGTACTTCATAAAAAGGTTGTTTTTCGAAAATTTCACTGATGATCGTAATATTATCGCTATATATAATACGATTCAGCTTAAATCTAAATTAATAAGAAATTCTGAATGAATTGATAAAGTACCGCCTTCCGAAATTCACTTTAAATTTGTGAAGGTATGAATCGGAGCTAAACTCGATCCATCTGAAAGAATAGATAGAATCCTTCCGAAATTAACTTTAAATTTACGCCTCTCATTTAAAAGGTAGCAAAACCGTTATATTCTAGAACGAAATTGTAATCCATAGTATACTTTTCGAAGGTATGAATCGGCGCTTAACTCGAACCTTAACCTAATGTAATATTCAATCCTTTCAAAAGCATTACAATTTTAATTAAAATTACATTTAAAGAACATAATTGTAATTGAAATTATAACAATTGCAATTACCTGTAAATAGTAGTTAAACTGTTTCAATTATAATAACTTTTATTTGTAATTGAAAAATTTCCAATTACAATTATATTTGAATTTTTCCATTGTAATTACTTGTAATTGATAATAAATAATATTTACACTACAACTATGTACAAGTGATTATAATCTTTAATTATTTACTTCAATTCTAATTGGGGAAACTTCTATCAATTACTATAACAAAGAGCTGTAGTTGCTTATGGCTAAATTATACATTACAAATAATTGTAATTGAACGTGTAATGAATTACTTTATAAAATCATTACTTCTCATGTCTGACAGAAATGAGTTCTTAAGTCTTAGGGTTTCGACTTTTTTCAATTCCAGTCTCCAAGTAATCAAGTATTTTCAATAGACGACAACTTCTTTTCTGTACTATTCACAAACACAGAATGTAACTGTCAACCTATAGGGGTACTTTGGGAGTAGGGCCTATATTTATACATTGAAAACGAACAATACTGTACTCATTTAAGCCTGCTTTACACGATCACACAAGTAATATGATCTGTCAAAATTTTGTGTAGGAGAGTACGGATGGGATCGTCTAAACACAATACGTATTGAAACCATCACATATTGAGAGAGAATACGGATAGAAAATTTGACAGTCGTATAGGTTTCTTCATTTTTTGAAATAATTCAAAAAATAAGCAGGTCGCATTAGATCAGGGATGTATTTTTATGTAAACACATACAAAAGAAGTGAAACAGCTGTTTCCATCTTACTTTGTTATTGTTTTATACCAATCGTGTAAACACAAAAAATATAAATCATACGACTTTTATTCTCGTTTTTGCTATACGGATGAAATTTAATTTTACTTTTTCAATAGACTTTACGTACGTAAAGTGTGATCGTGTGAAGTGCTCTTAAGTTGTTATAGGATATCATGAATTTAGTGATCACTTTAAAGATTCCTTAAGGGTAAGTGAGATAATTTTGCAAAGATTTCTTGAAACCTGCATACATGAAACAATTTTAACTTATCAGTAGACTTAGCAGATTCAATATACATGAAATATCTGACATTTTCTTATCACTATGCTGGAGGCTATAATAAATTTTACCCTTTAAAAATATTGATATATACTATATATAGATTCCATAACATTGGTTGTTACACCGCCTTCTTGTCATCTTATCAATACAAAATGTATTAAGTTACAACACAATCCTCGTCTAGCTAATAGTGAATACCCTAAATAACGAAAAACTTTAACGATTTTTTGCTTGACACTTGATAAGACTACATATTTATTGGCTCTTATATTGTAGAATATAAAAAAAATAATTTCGATTTCATAGGTTTAGTAGATTAGGTTAGATTCAACCAAAATCAGTTTAAATTAATAATTTCAAGAATGTAAACGACATTTAAGAAACGGATTGTATTACGCTTTATGAAAAAAAATTAATAAACAAATTTGCATTATAAAATTTAATAATACCTCAAATTTGTTTATGCAAGTGAATGTGTCGTTAAAAAAAGTAAACAAATTAATTCATTAAGGTACCATCATCAATGCCACTCAAAACTAATTAGTTGCTAACTATTGTAAAACTATAATTATTTTAACTAGAATTGTGTTAACATTGTGATATTGTAATAATCGTTATCATCAATTATCAATTTTTATTATTTTGTTGAAAAAAAAAATTTGTTTGATTTTTTATAAATTTACATTTTGCAGTGCTGTTACATTGTTTCAATTATAAAAATTTAATTAATCTTATCAATTATAAAATCGTATTGTTTAAAAATATTAATCTTATTACCTTACTCTCAATAAGTTCATTTTAACAAAAGCGGTGAGATAAAATACTATTAAACAGACTTAATTTATTCTAAATATTTGCATTGATCTGGTTATCTTTATGGTGATAATATTAATTAAAAAAAATAAACAAATATTTTTCTTTATAATTTTAAACCATTAAGCTGTGCCATATAATTTGGCAAACATTTCGGTATATTTGAATTTCGAGGCGAATTTTTATAGAGATCAGGTTTAAAGTATGGAACGATTCCATAAGCAAATCTTTCTATACTTATGTACGTACATTGTTCATATGTATTTAATAAATACTATTTTGAAATATTGTTTGAAAACATTAATATATTTTATAGTTTTTATAGCCTTCACTCAAGCGATAAGTTGGGATTTGTTATTTAAAAACGACCCCCCTAAAGTATGTATGTTAAGATTCTGATGGTTAGGAGGATCGATTTATTTACCTATATCTATTTATAAGTTAAATACTGTGCTTTAAATCCATTGCAAATTCATTCAAAATTCAATGCTAAATGATCAATCTGCAATATGGCCGACCTTTGATCTCTAATTAAATAAAAGTCTAGTCTATTTCAAAGTCTATTCAATAGCCTATTCTATAGTCTTGTCGTTAGCTTTATGTAGTATATAGTCTGAAATTGAATTGAAAAATCATTGCCTTGTAAGATTTTTTACATTCATAATTTTACCGCTAATTTTACTAACACAAAGTATTCTAATCTGTTTACTTATTACTGGTGATCTGCCTGATAAAGCCGGGCTTTGTGTCAATAGAAAAAATAAGTAATTAAGTCTTTAATAGTATTTTTTCGTGACGTTTTACTTCCACGTGAATTTCTAGTATGTTGCCTTAAGCCACAATTTTCATTAGACGTAGTAGATTTCTAAAACTAATCTTCATCTGCCTGATCACATTGCGATGTTATTATACCATTTACCTTCGTGAGATTTTTCGACCCCATAAAGTATATATTCTGGATCCTTACAAGTAGCGGAGTTGATTAAGCTATGTCGGTCTGTCTGACTGACTGTACGTCTGTGTGTTTGAATGTCGAGAGTTTTAACGTGAACACCTGCCTTGACGGCCTTATTTCACAGTGGTCTTTTTATCCACTGGGTAGACTTGAGGAAGGACTACCATGGCCTCTTTATCCTTCAATGAAGAACTCAGGTGGCAGTTTTTGTAAATTGGCTTTGACCGGTCCATGCACAAGCACTTTGCTGATGTACTCAAACTATCTAAACTCTGACCATTAGATGGCCTGTGTTAATTCGGCAACAGCACCTAGAGACGTAACCGGTGGACCGAAGTACAAATTCATCAAATAAGCCGAAGACATTGTTCTTACTGAGAGAAACATACTGTGGTAATTCTGATATGAACAGAGTTTACTCTTAACATATCTGGACAAGAAAAAAATTCAATGCTATCATTTGTATATGATACCTTTCATCCATCATCATACAACCCTTTAGTACTTTTACGTTTTTTGAAAGGTACTTTTTGAATATTGGTACTGACTGTTTTCTTAACAAGCCATTGTTAAGGGTATATAATATTCGGCGCAGTCGAATATAGAGCTCTTACTTGTTTTTCATCTTGAATACTTCAACTACTTATAAATATCTATCTATCTATCTATCTATCTATCTATCTATCTATCTATCAATTTATCTATCTATATATCTATCTATTTATCTATCTATCTATCTATCTATCTATCTATCTATCTATCTATCTATCTATCTATCTATCTATCTAACTGTCTATCTATCTATCTATCTATCTATCTATCTATCTATCTATCTATCTATCTATCTATGTATCTATCTATCTATCTATCTATCTATCTATCTATCTATCTATCTATCTATCTATCTATCTATCTATCGATCTATCTATCTATCTATCTATCTATCTATCTATCTATCTATCTATCTATCTATCTATCTATCTATCTATCTATCTATCTATCTATCTATCAATAACACACGACGTTTAACTTGAGCATGCAAATATATATTATCTACGCATGATTTTAAGGAGTCGATCTGATATTTTGCCCTGTTGTCATGACATTTTATGAATCTCTTTTATAAAATTATCAAGATTCAAAACCTTATTGAACAGATTAAAATTTCAATTAAATTAGATAAGAATTTAAAGTATTTTCTTTAGATTTTACTATTAAATAAACAAAACTATAAGTGCTATTAATAAATCAAAAGATATTTCCGTCCTACATAGAGATTGAGTAAAACTAAATATTATTACTAATCGGAATTTTTTAACATTAAATCAAATTATTAACTTGTTTTTAAGTAGACATTATTATCTTGAATAATAATTAGAAAGAAACAAAAAAACGAGAATAATAAATTTTCAATATGCCAAATCACTGTCGCTGCATTGTAAATTTTTATTTTCTATAAAAAAGAACAAATACAAATAAAATCTAATCAACAAAATAATTTACTAGCAATTGTAAGTAATTTTTATATTTATAACACCCACTGTGTTAATTTTTTTATAATATAAGTTTAACAAACTATTGTTATCATTTACATACAAAAGCATGTAAATAACATTTAAAAACTAAAGTACAAATAAATATAAACAAACGATATTTTCTTGTTTAGTATTAGTTTGGCAAATGTGCTTGTAGTTTCCACCCCATAGTGTGACGTCTTCGTATTGTATTTGAGAATACAAATTATAAAGCTCTTTTGGATCTACAATTATGGATAAATCAATGGTAAGTTATAAACTTTTAAAAGCTTTCATACAAAATTTTAAATGTTAACAATTTAGCGATTAAATATAATAAAAACAAATTTTTATGATGCTTATCTCGTTGACATCGAACCAATTTATTTCTTCTCTTAATTTTTACATATTTCTCAATAATATGTAGGTATTTACATTTCAAATATTTTTCTAATAACACCGTATATGCTTGTAGTAGCATAGACAATTATAAACACAATAAACATTCTATCTATCTATTGTTTATGAAAAGCTTTTTATGTATTTTAAATTATGTTGATGTAGTTCATGTCGATCATTGTTTATATTTAAACATTGTTTTTAGTGACAAATAAAAATAAAAGCTTTTTTCTGCATTTCAATGTGTTTTCTTACAAACATTTTCTTACAGTAAAATAAAATTATAACGAACACAGATTAGTGAAAATACCTTGGAGGTAAAACTAGAAAGACTAGACTATAGACTAGTCTATTGACTATATTATTAACTAGACTATAGACTAAACTATAGACTAGACTATAGACTAGAATATAGACTAGACTATAGACTACAGGCTAGCCCATAGAAGACTACAGACAATAGAATAGGCGATCGACTAACCTATAGACTAGACTGTAGACTAGACTATAGACTAGACTATAGACTAGACTAGACTATAGACTAGACTATAGACTAGACTATAGACTAGACTATAGACTATACTATAGACCAGACTATAGACTAGACTATAGACTAGACTACAGACTAGACTATAGACTAGACTGTAGACTAGACTATAAACTAGACTATAGACTAGACTATAGATTAGACTATAGACTAGAATATAGACTAGACTACAGACTAGACAATAGACTAGACTATAGACTAGACTATAGAATAGACTATAGACTAGACTATAGAATAGACTATAGACTAGACTATAGACTAGACTATAGACTAGACTATAGACTAGACTATAGACTAGACTATAGACTAGACTATAGACTAGACTATAGACTAGACTATAGACTAGAATATAGACTAGACTATAGACTAGACTATAGACTAGACTATAGACTAGACTATAGACTAGACTATAGACTAGACTATAGACTAGACTATAGACTAGACTATAGACTAGACTATAGACTAGACTATAGACTAGACTATAGACTAGACTATAGACTAGACTATAGACTAGACTATAGACTAGAATATAGACTAGACTATAGACTAGACTATAGACTAGACTATAGACTAGACTATAGACTAGACTATAGACTAGACTATAGACTAGACTATAGACTAGACTATAGACTAGACTATAGACTAGACTATAGACTAGACTATAGACTAGACTATAGACTAGACTATAGACTAGACTATAGACTAGACTATAGACTAGACTATAGACTAGACTATAGACTAGACTATAGACTAGACTATAGACTAGACTATAGACTAGACTATAGACTAGACTATAGACTAGACTATAGACTAGACTATAGACTAGACTATAGACTAGACTATAGACTAGACTATAGACTAGACTATAGACTAGACTATAGACTAGACTATAGACTAGACTATAGACTAGACTATAGACTAGACTATAGACTAGACTATAGACTAGACTATAGACTAGACTATAGACTAGACTATAGACTAGACTATAGACTAGACTATAGACTAGACTATAGACTAGACTATAGACTAGACTATAGACTAGACTATAGACTAGACTATAGACTGGACTATAGACTAGACTATAGACTAGACTATAGACTAGACTATAGACTAGACTATAGACTAAACTATAGACTAGACTATAGACTAGACTATAGACTAGACAAAAATTTTAAAAAAATGTATTTTAACAAAAAAATTTAAATTCGTAATTTTTCGTTATTTATCGTAATTGAAAAAAATCGTTATAACCAAGTTTCACTGTATTTAAATTTAGCATTTTTATTTGAGAGAATATTTTGCAACATTATGCTCTCTTGGGTAAATATTTTTAGGTAGTTTTAACACATGTTTTGCACCCTTTAAAATGGGAATCTACACTGTTCGTTAAAATGTTGGTTTTACTGCTGATAAAATACTAAAAAGCAAATTTACCAACTAAACGATACTAAATATATTATTAACTAATACCTCTAACAAAAAGCAAAAAATAAAACTATTCATCTATTGCAAAATTATATTTTGTTAAAAATATTTTAAGAATTAAAAAAAATAAATTTTGGTGAAGGGTCCAAATGATTCGTTGCAATCCACATTTAAACATTGAACAATACTGTGTGTTATAGTATTATTTAGTCGGTGTTCAGTTGTTTTTATACTTCTAGAGAAACTGGATCTAAAATATTTTGCGGTTTAGCGTGTGAATATGTTAAAAATTACATAAATATATAAACGTTTGTTATTTTAATACAATTAAAACGTAAAATAATATTTTCAAAACACGTTAATTAGAGTTAAAAAGAGATGGCACTTTTGAACTAAAAATTATTTAGAAAAATCAATAAATGCTTGTTGAGTATAAAACACGCGTTTCCCTTCATATCCCAGTAAAAAATTGTTTTGTGAATAAAATACCTACAACAAGGCCATGAAAACCATGTGCATAAATTGTACTTAATAAGCAATTCTTAAAACAAAATTCTGAAATTGTTACTTGCAATGCATTTTTCTAAAGTGCTGATAAGAGAAAAATAACTAGTTTTGTAAACAAAAAATAATATAAACAATAATTATTAAAAATTGCCAAAAAAAATTTGTTTACTTTTAAATTTTTAACAATATTTGCAAAAAAAAAATTAAAACATTATAATTCTAAACATTACTCCATTCACAAAGAACATGATGCTACTTTGTAACGAAGACAACATTTTTTACTGGGATGCTGTTGCAATGTTTAGTATACTACGACTTCGAGAATATACCTAAATGAGTAAATGCTGTCTGCCGGTTAAATTTACTTGTCTGCGTCTTTTTTTCTTGTGTTGATTTTACCGCCTAAAAATAAAATGATTTTATCTGCATTTATATATTTTTAAAGTGGTTTTAATTAAAAATTTAAACGCACCAATAAAAGCAATCACAATGGATCCACTGTTAAGAAGAGTAAGTTTTTATTGTGAGCTAGTGTATTAAAAATCATAAAAATGAAAGTAAATTGACATAGATTTAAACTTGGAAAAAGCTAAATTTATATAGATAGATAGATAGATAGATAGATAGATAGATAGATAGATAGATAGATAGATAGATAGATAGATAGATAGATAGATAGATAGATAGATAGATAGATAGATAGATAGATAGATAGATAGATAGATAGATAGATAGATAGATAGATAGATAGATAGATATATAGATAGATAGATAGATAGATAGATAGATAGATAGATAGATAGATAGATAGATAGATAGATAGATAGATAGATAGATAGATAGATCGCAGGTTTGATATGTATAATAGTCTAACTATAGACTATCTGCACTCATTACAATATTTATCGAATTTGATGGACGCAGCATACTTCTTATACACATTTTGAAGCCCCCTAATGTAAAAAAAATGTTCCATTAAATACAATAATTACGAAACATGTTGATGTGAGTTAATCGTGAAGAACATAAAAAATTAATTAGAAAAAATAATCCTAAAAGTATGATAAATATAATAATTGATTAATATTTAAGTAAATGCGATGATGTAACAAAATGGTTTCTTAAGACAAACAAAAAAAATATTATTAATTTTAATCCCGGCACTTAATCATAACACAAAAATAAGAATATATAATAAAATTTTCAATACTTGCAGGAAACCTCAGCCACCGCAACATCATCCTCCTGCACCCAACACACACCAGTAGTAACATCCCCAAAGGACGGCAGTAAGTGTCAGCGATTTAAAAGAGCCATATTCTCACCATGGTATCGCAAAATCTCCGTAGAACCCACTATGTTCTTATATATGTTTGCATTTATGAACACTTCTGTAGTGGAGCATGATTTCTTTTTACAAAAGGCCTGCCGTGTCAATAATAATTTTTCCGATGAAATCTGTGAACACATTAAGGACAGCGAAAATGCTGAATACAAAAAATTAGTTCAAATTACCACAGCACAATTCTATCAGTGGGAATCGATAGCAGCACATGTATTCCCCATAATATTGGCCCTATTTCTGGGTTCATTTTCCGATCGAAGAGGCAGAAAATTTCCTTTACTAATGGGTTTGTGTGGTAAGCTAATCTATTCCGTAATGATAGTGGTAAATGCTAAAATGAAGACTTGGCCTTTGGAAATGGTTATTTATACGGCGACTTTGCCTAGTGCTTTAACGGGATCAGATGTGGCTATTTTTGCTTCTTGTTTTGCTTATATCTCCGATATTTCTACATTGAGAAATCGTACCATGAGAGTAACCATTTTAGATGTCTGTTATTTAAGTGCCATGCCTACGGGTGTAGCCTTGGGTTCATATTTGTTTTACAATCATTTTAAACGTTCCTATGCCAATATGTTTACCTTGAATGCTTCTCTATTGGTGGCGGCAATTATTTATACGATATTTGCTTTAGAGGTAAACATTATTTTGATTTTATTTCTATTTATCAGTTTTAAGAAATTTTCATTTTTGTACTTTTAGTGGCAAACTACTCCTAAGCAAAGACCTTTACGTGAAGTGGGCTGTTGTGGCTTTTTACCCGATTTCTTTAATAAACAACATGTCATTGATTCGTTTACGGTTTTAGTGAGAAAACGTCCTGGTCCTCGTCGCTGTTTTCTTATACTTTTATTGATTTCCATGGCCTTGTATACGTTCCAAAGAGATGAGGGTCAATATTTGTATATTTATACTAGTTTCAAATTCAAATGGGATATAAGTATTTTCAGTACTTTTAAGACTGTCAAATCATCGGCTTTTGTATTGGCCATGTTATTAGGTGTGCCCTTATTTAATAAGGTTTTTAATTGGAGGGATACGGTAAGTAAAAATACAGATTTTTAAATACTATTTCGGTATCAATATTACAAACATATGAAAAATATTTTCGATAATTCGAAATATATGAAAGTTATAGAAATTTTTTATAAATTCGAAATATTTAAAAAAATGGTTTATTTGAAAAAATCGATAATTTTAAAATTTATAGAAATTTTTTAAAATCAAAGCTTTTAAAATATGTATTGAATTAAAAAGAAAAAAATGGAAGTTTTGGAAATACATTCGAAATTCATATAAAAATTTCAGGTAAGTTTTTCAATAATTCAAAAGTTCAAAAATTTTTAAAAAATCGAAAAATTCGAAATTTATAAAATTTATTGAAAAATTCGAAATTCATAATTCCAAAGTTCAAAAATTTTAAAAATTTTCAGAAAATCGAAATTCATAAAATTTATTGAAAAATTCGAAATTTTATAAATTTCTATAATCAAAAGTTCGAATATTTCAAACATGTTCAGAAAATCGAAATTAATTAAATTAATTGAAAAATTCGAAATTTATAAAAAAATGTTAGATAAATTCGAGAGTTTACAATAAATTAATTTAGAATTTATAACAAAATATTAATAAATTCAACTTTTTTTAGACTATTTTTTAAAATTCGAAACACAATTCAATAAAATCGAAATTAATTAAAATTCCTAATATTCGATTTTGATAGAAAACATTTTTATAACTCAAAATTCTATTAATTGGAAATTTTGATTATAATTTTATAGAAAATTTTAAGATAAATTCGTAATATAAATAATTTTTGTTTTAATAGATTCGAAACGCAAACAATTTTCTATAAAATCAAAGTTTTGTTTAAAAGAATTTTTCGATAATTTCGAATTTTATAAAAACTTTTGAAAATTCTAAATTTTTGAATTTTTTTTGTTTTTAATTTGAAATTTTTAGAAAAATTCCAAATACTTTTAAAAATAAATTCGAAATTTATTGAAATTGTTGTAATAAATTCAAAACTTAGACAATTTTAAAACAAATCAAGGTTTATGCAAAAAACTGTTCGATAAGATCTAAAACAATTTGTGTAAATTCGAAATTTAAATAAAATTCTATAAATTTTTTCGATTATTATGAAATTTTAAGAAAATTTTCGATAAAAGTTTATAACTTTTTTGATAAATTCCGAATTTATAGAAAATTTTAAGATAAATTCGTAATTTAAATAGTTTTTGTTGTAATAAATTCGAAACTCAAACAATTTTCTATAAAATCAAAAATTTTTCAATAAATTCGATTTCATAAAAAAAATATTTATTTTATTAATGTGAAGTTTTAAGAACAATTACGAAAATTTTTAGAAATAAATTCGAAATTATAGAAATTGTTATAAAAATTCGAAACTTCAACGATTTTCAAAAAATCAAGGTTTTTGGAAAAAAAAAATGTTCGAACAAAATTTAAATAAAATTCTAAAAATTCAATTTTGATAGAAACATTTTTTATAAACCCAAAATGTAATTACTTGTAAATATTGATTATAATGGAAAATTTTAGAAATTTTTTAAAAATTATAGAAAATTTTCGATAAAAGTTTATAATTTTCTTGATAAATTCCGAGTTTCTTGTAAATTTTTAGATTAATTCGATTTTAAATAATTTTTGGTTTTAATAAACTCGAAACTCAAACAATTTTATTATAAAATCTAAGTTTAAGAAGAATTTTTTCTATAAATTCGAATTTCATAAAAAAAAGAATGAAAATTCTTAATTTTTTAATTTGAAATTTATAGAAAAATTATGAAAATTCGAAATTTAAACAATTTTCAATGAATTCTGCGTTTATGAAAAAATTGTTCGATAATATCGAATTAAATAAAAAATTCAACATTTTTCGATTAATTTAAAATTTATGAAAAAGTATTTTAAAAAAATTGTAAACTCATAAAAAATCATTGTGTTAAAAAAAAAATACGATAAGTTTTCATTTTATAAAAAAATTGTTGAAAAATTTTATATTTAAAAAATAACGAAAAATTGTTTATTAAATGTAAAATTTATAAACAATTTCCAATAAATTTTTAATTTAAAAATACTTAACAACAAATTAATAGAATATTTTCAAAAACATAAAATTGAAATTTAAAGCAAATTTTTGAAAAATATTTAGAAATTCTTAAAAAATTAATCTAAAAATTTTCTCTTATCTTCTTCTAGACCATTGTCTTCATTGGAGCTTGGGCTCATGCTATTGCTCGTCTTTTTTATTACTTTGCCACCACCGGTACCCTATTCTATGTGGGTGGTCTGGTAAGCAGTTTGGGTCCCATTGTTGCGCCCATGATTCGTGCTATGACCTCAAAAGTAGTGCCACTATCGGAAAGAGGCAAAGTTTTTGCTTTACTCTCTGTATGTGATAATGCCGTGCCCTTTATAAGTGGCGTCTGTTACTCTCAAGTCTATAGGGCAACATTAAACGATGAGGGCCAGGGTGGTGCGGGTGTATTTCTCTTGACCATTGCCACCCAAATGGCAGTGTTTCTATTGATACTGTAAGTGTAAACTTTCGCATAAATACTTTTTATTTAAAAACTTAAAATTTTATATGTATTATTTTTTTAATTTTTTGGTTTATTTTAGCTGCATCCATTTGGTTTTGGGCGATAGTCCCATGGCTGTGCCAGAGGTTAGCGAAAAAGAAACTGCCATTGTTCAGGATGCTGCTAATGTAGAAGCTAGTAGTTCACCACAGGAGGAGGAGCAGGTTACTTCACGTAATATTAGGAAATATTAGCTTTAAATTGTTTTAATATGATTAGAAAACGTAATTGTTTAAAAAGGTTTTAATTTAGAATTTAAGTTTACAAATAATAATATTCTTTTAATTGTATTATAATATTATTAATAAATTTTGTAAAATTTTATTTAAAAAGAAATATTATTAATTTAAAATTGTTTTTGTAGGAATTTCTATTACAAGGTAAAGGAAAAGAATTTACGCGAAGTCTTATAGGCTTTTTTTCGTGACACTTAATAGAATTTTAATTTACTAACAGTGGGATAATTGAAAAAAAAAATGGTGAAATAAATTTGAATGTTTTGAATTTCCAGTACTGTGCAAAAAATTAATATGAATTTTCTCAAGGTTACCTTTAACGGAATTTTGGGTCAATTAAATATTACATCAAATCATAAAGAACCAGTTAGGCCTCTATCAAGCGTGCTGTACATTCACTCAGTATTAGTTGAAATCATTCCATAGTTCCATAACTTCAAATCCTCGTTTTCGATTCTCTGGCCAGGTCAGGATCAATCTATTAAAAACTTTTTTCTTTACATGATGTTTTCCATAGAGATCTCAATTCCAGTCATCTGTGCTACAACCGGTACCCCCAGGATTTCACTTTAATATTCCAATTGACTACGATGTGACCAATATCATAGATCAAGCTAAAATCGAGCTGTAAGACATTGGTCAGATCGAAGTCAAATTGAATATTAAAGTAAAATCCTGAGATTCTTACACAAACGTGGGGACTAAATGGCCTTCCGATTTTATACATAATATATCATTTAAATTAATTGTAAGCCCAATGGCCCAATTTGGGGGGTACGGTTGTATGTGGGCTAGTCGAAATAATGGACCGATTTTAACCATTTTCAATAGGCTTCGACCTTGGGCAAAAAGAAAAGTGTGTGCTAAATTTCATCCAATTATCTTGAAAATTGCGGCCTGTACCTTGCGCACAAGGTTTATATGGACAGCCACACAGACGGACGGACGGACGGACGACATATCTTAATCGACTCAGAAAATGATTCTAAGCCGATTGGTAACTTTAACATCAGCACAAACCCAATTTTTAAATTTCCGTAAAAATAATATTTTAAATTAATGACTTCATGTTTGGATGGCACATACGCTTCTTTTTACCCAAGCCTATTGAAAATAGTTAAAATCGGGCCATTATTTCGATTAGCCCCCATACAACCGTAACCCCCAAACAGTGCCTTTGAGCTTACAATTAATTTAAATGATCTATTATGTGAACAAAAGTCGACAAAACTTAGTTTTATAGAACACTACCGATTTTTGTAATTATCGGGCTTTACAAACTCCTCTCCAGAAAATGACTTAAAGGTCAAAATTCACTTACACTAATAACACTTTTAAATTCTACATAAATATCTTTAAAGTAAACTTAACTTCCCCTACCAACATTTATAAGGCCCTACATTTTTTCCCCTACTCCCCTTTGAGCCCTCTTGTAAAAAATCTCTGTTTTTGCCAAAAAAAAAACGTAAAAATGTTCCGGAATAAAGTTAAATAACAAATCAAATGCTTTTTCAAATAATCTCTATTTTTAACATACTGACTGGTGTAGGGTATCATATGGTCGGCTACGCCCGACTCCACTTTCATACTTGTTTGTTTTATTTTAATGATTTTTTATTGGAGAAATCCTTTTGTAACAAATTCACAAAATACTCTGTTTAAAATAAATTTTCGATAAATTTTCAATTTTAATTTTAAAATTTTAAACGAATTCTAAATTTATTAAAAGTTTTTAAAAAATTTTCTTTTTTTTAACTTTTAATATAAAAATTAAACATTTATTTTATTAGCGTCTCGATATCAAAGACAATTTTTAATTTCAAAATTACGCTGTTAATACATGAGTGGTTAGAAAGTTATGTGTTTAACCGTTAAAAACATAACTTTCTGTATGAAATTTTGGATTTTGACTAATTTATTGTTGACAAGAAAAGAATCATCAAGCGAACTTTTATTTAAGAACATAACATTAGAAGAGAAATTTTTCCATTCAAATGAATTTTCATATTTTCAACATTCAAATATTAGATAAATACAATTTCGCCATATAAATATATCTCAATGCCTAAAAATATGCTATAATAAACTCTAGCTTAATTGTTATATAGCTGTAATACTTCGTATTAACAAATTTGTGTGGTATTTATTATAACAGTTTAATTCTGTATAAAATTTTATTATTCGAATTTAATGGTTTTGGTCTAACTTAGTTAAGTCACACACCACAAACATGGAAATTTGCTGAGTTCAGCAAAAAACCGTTTCTAATATGTACTTTCTAATTGACTGGATGGTACCGTGAGGCGGGGTATCTTAGAGAAATTGTCCGGTAAGATATGTATGTGTTTGTCTGTAAATCCCAGCAAATTTTGCTGAGGTAGGATAGCTCAGCAAAAATTTCCATTTTTTGGAAATGACGCCATCATCAAAATGGAAATGACGCTACGCTGGCGTAGCATTGCATGAAATTGATGCTTTGTGTTACTATTATTACAACAATTTGTTATTTTTGTGGTCTGAAATTGAATTTTTCCGCAAAATTTTTTTTTACAAATTTTACAAAACGATCGATATTTTTAATTTTACTTTTCGCGTAATCTTCATAATTGACAGTTTATTTGAACAGATTTTCCTTTTTTAAGTTGTTGAGAGAAATTTAAAAACAAAGATCATATACATCTAAGACAAGACTAAAGACTAGACTATATACTATAATATAGACTAGACTACTGACTAGATTATAGACTAGACTTTAGACTAGACTTTAGACTAGACTATAGACTAGACTATAGACTAGACTATAGACTAGACTATAGACTAGACTATAGACTAGACTATAGACTAGACTATGGACTAGACTATAGACTAGACTATAGACTAGACTATAGACTAGACTATAGACTAGACTATAGACTAGACTATAGACTAGACTATAGACTAGACTATAGTCTAGTTTATAATCTATAATCTAGTCTATAGCCTAGTTTAGTATAGCCTTTAGTCTAGTTTGTATTCTAGTCTTTAGTCTAGTCAGTAATCTAGTATATATTCTAGTTCATAGCGTAATCTGCAGTCTAGTCTATAGTCTAGTCTTTAGTCCAGTCTATAGTCTAGTCTATGGTCCAGCTTTTGTTTTAGTCTATTGTCTGGTCTCTAATCCGGTCTATAGTCTAGTTTATAGTCTAGTCTATAGTCTAATATATAGTCTTGTCTACAGTGTAGTCTATATCATAGTCTATAGTCTAGTCTACAGTATAGTCTATAGTGTAGTCTACAGTATAGTCTATAGTGTAGTCTATAGTATAGTCTATAGTATAGTTTATAGTATAGTCTATAGCCTAGTTTAGTATAGTCTTTAGTCTAGTCTGTTATCTTGTATATATTCTAGTACATAGCGTAATCTGCAGTATAGTCTAGTCTTTAGTCCAGTCTATAGTCCAGCTTTTGTTTTAGTCTATTGTCTGGTCTATAATCCGGTCTATAGTCTAGTTTATAGTCTAGTCTATAGTCTAATATATAGTCAATAGTCTAAAGTCTAGTCTATAGTGTAGTCAATAGTCTAATATATAGTCTAGTCTATATCATAGTCTATAGTGTAGTCTATAGTATAGTCTATAGCATAGTCTATAGTATAGTCTATAGTATAGTCTATAGTGTAGTCTATAGTTCAGTATAGTCTAGCCTATAGTTTCGTCTTCATTCTTGTCTATAATCTAGTCTATATTCTAGTTAAAAGTCTAGTTTTCATTCTAGTATTTAGTCTAGTCTATAGCATTTAGCCTTAGGTGTAGTTGATCTTAATTTTTAAAATTTCTCACAACAACTTTGTGATAATGTTAATCTAAAATAATTTTTAATATTTCAAAATTTTTTTTTCAATCATATCTCTTATTATTGGCAGTTTTTGAAAAGATAAGAGATAATTTAATTTAGTTTAATCAAGCGTGATAAGTACATTATTAAATAAATATTACAATAGTTTCATTATCTTTATGCATTTTAAACTTATCATCAGATTAGAATTTTATATTGTAGTTAGCTAGGCATCACTTCACAACTACAGTTAAGGTCTCTATAAGAATATTGACGTCAAAAGCAAAAAAGTTATAACAATTTATCATATCGTTTAATCGATTGTTATTTGATATTAACAATTATCAGATATCTAGAGCAGTTTACAATTGAAAGTGCGTTTTATTGGATTGATTGGCAATGGAAGTGTATTACAATGTACTGTTCCAAAGGGGACAGTTTTGGTCAACAACTTAAAAGTCTCGTAAAAGAGGGACTAGTTTCGATATTTTTTTTTTAAAGTCGGAAATTTTTGGTATATTTTTTTAAATTCGATAATTTTAAAAATTCTATAATTTTTAAATTCGATAAATAGTAGTTTCGATTTTTTTTAATCGAACATTTTTGGAAAATTTTCTTAAGATCAGAATATTATTGGAAATTGTTTTTTTTTAGAAAAAGTTTAAAAAAAATTTTATTAATGATTTATAAATCAAATTTCGTATGAAAAATTTTCAAAAAATTTTATATTGTTGGGTAATTTAAAAAAATCTATATTTTAAAATATTTTTTTTCAAAATATTTTTTTTGTACAAATTTTTTGAATTTTTTCTTATTTTTCTATTTTTAAAGAATTTTCAATAAATATGCTGATAGTAGTCTATAATTCTTTATAATATCACAGAACGTGCAATCTATGATAAAATAATAAATATTTATAACTTAATAAATGATTTGGTTTTTCTGTCAAACAATTAAACAAGAAATTTAAACCAAATTACAGCAATAAAGACCTAAAACAAAACAACAACAAAAAAAGAACAATAATAATAAAAAAACAACCAAAATAAATAAATTAATATGTTATAAACGTTATAATGTCAATGTTATAACCAAATCCATATGAGTAGAATAAAACAACAAAAAAAGTTTGAGTTTGATATATCTACACTCACAAACTTACTTACTCAAGTATACAACGAGTGTCCCCAACACAGTTGGCTGTGCTGAAAATCTCAGTGTGCTGTTAAAGTATGAGTGTTAGACGATCAACTAACAGACTGGTTGTCACTTTTTTTTGAGTGATTTTTTTTATATTTATTTAACTTTTTTCGAGTGTAAAGCAATTTTTTTGTTATTATTAAGTTAAGCAAATAACAACATTATAAAACAAAAACTGCAAAAAAGAAACACACAAATTGTTAACAAAAATATATAAAAAAAAAAAAATCATTAAGTGTTTTTTTTTTGTCTTCATGATTTTTTTCTGTTTTATATTTTTGTTTTGGTTTAAAGCAGTTTTTGTGAATTAAGAATTTTCAGTTTTATTTCAGTGTTTGTTGTTAAAGGCATTAACATTTGCTTAAATAAAATAACTACTACTGCTTTGTATACAGTTTAATTAAATATATATTTTTTTAAAATAATTTATGTTCTTTGTTAGTAGTTTATGTGTTAGTTACAGAAATCTTTCATGATTTATTTTAAATTTATTTAAAATATTTTTGTTTTGTGTGTGTTTAAAAACCGGCGAAAAAGAATTTTTTTTCTCAAATTAACAACAATGACATTGGCCACTATAACCCAGCAAAATGGAACCGTGGATAGTGTAAGTTGGAAAATAAAAGACAAAAATTAGTAACCATATTAGGTTTAATTATATATGTATGTGTATTAAATCATATTATAAATATTTAAACAAAAGAAATATAATTAAGGTTTTCTAAAAAAAAACTGCGTAAATTCCCATCAATAGTAATAGTAGAAAACAAAATGTTGCCTGAACTTTTTTTGTGGTTTTAAGAGGAAACCATTAAAAGAGACACTGTGAGAAATAAATTTTTATAAAAGTTTAATATTACAAATGAATAAAAAATTAAAAAAGTTTTATTTCTATTATATAATTGATAAATTTTTTTTTTTAAACGATCTATATTACAATAATTTATTTTAAGAATACAAATTTTCTCAGTGTATTACTTAAAGTTTGTAATGTTTTCAAAGACTTTAAATTTTTTTTTATAATTTTACATTATTATTTATGTATGTACTCTTAAAATTGCCAACAATTTTATAACATATTTAGAAAGTGTCTGTTTAAAAGTACATTTGAAAATTGGAAAATAAGTTAAATTATACGCCATATAATTTTACCTTTAAATATAAAGAAATATAAAAATTCTAATGATCTTAGTGAAGATATACAAATATACCCAGCAAAAACTAACATTAACAAGTAAATGTTTAAAGTGCTTACATTCAAGTCATTATTTTAACACAATCGCTTACAAGTAATTAAGAAAATAAGTCAATGTTAAGCTTCCACAGCTTCATAGAGAAAATGTTTAATTACATAATACATAAGTAATAAGTTGTTTTTAAGACTACTTATATGAAATTAGGACGCTATCACAATTGCTTACAAGTAATAAGAAAAAATAGTTAATTTAAAAACGTATGCAGCTTCTATATCATCACACAAATGCTGATCAATGAGCTGGAAAGTATTTATATATCACAGTCGAGCGGACTAAAGCATTATCGTATTGATCATGGAACTATCCTACAAAAGATAGGCAGACCAATCATGGGGCTATCTATACTAAATTTGAATAGATGATTTAACACCAGAATACCAACAATACCGAATACTTGGCCGCTAAACTATCCTAAGGGTAGACATGATCTTAATCTATACAGATGGCCCAAAGACAGAAAGGGACTGAAGCTCGGGAATCTTTTCATCGATCAAGGATTTTAACTTCAATATTCTTAAGTCGAAATGTCTTCACAATTGTATTCAATCATTGGCACAAATGATGCAACATCTCGTTTAGTTAATATGGGTTCCAGGATATGAAGGCATCCGGTAAAAATAAATATCTGATGAATACGCAACCAAAGGTCGTCCCTAGACTTAATCCTTGCACAAATGATATATTCACACTCCTTTGGTGACCCTATCAAAATTGATAGATAAATGAGCCTCGAGTGAGACGGAGCTCTGGTCTACAAATATCACAATATCGTATATAAAATATCGGGACTAGTCTGGCCCACTCTGACAACGGATAGGACTCTCTTGTCTCTTAGTAAGAACTCAATAATGCTTCTAACTGGGCACTGTATGATTGCAATGTATGGGCTATTCAATTTTTTTAGAATCTGTTGGGGCGAAGTGGAAGTGGAATCGGTACAAAACTTTTTATGTAACTGCCTAGCCTTCTAAAGCTTCTTTCCATTATCTGGACTATCTCAGAGGTGTGTCACTAGTAAACATGATCTGTTTCATTAAGACCGCCGGCTGGTTCACTCCCCTTTTGAGTGAACTCAATAACTAGCGAGCAACCCACGTAACCTTACCCATATATATGACATTATTAATAAGATGTTATTAAAGTAAAGTACATAATCAAAAAAAAAATATATATATACAAGTCATTGAAAAGTATGTAAATAGATAAGTATTTACAACTGCAAGTCATTACCAAGTTTTTGCTGGGTACTTATAAAACGAAAACATTTGCAGTTAACAAATAGTAGGTGGTCTGCTATTACTCATGTGACTCATATTACTCATGCTACTATTCTGCTTTACAAAAGCGTAGACTAACATTAACATATTTTGGTAGATTAAGTTTATCTCCGGAATGCATCGCTGATCTAATCTAATACTCACGAGGGTAGTATGCGATGAAAATCTCATAAATTTACGACTATATAAGGAGAATCAACATTTTAAGAATTTCTATTTTATCTATACCCTACATCAAATATAATGCGTTTTTGATCAATTTCGTTGCGCGTAAAACTCAACTCAACAATGAAGAGTGTTAATCGGCTTAAAGACAAAATTTGATTAAGTCATGTCTGTCCATCTGTACTTCATCCTTCTTTAATCAAGCAGGTCTGATACACGTTTCAGTACAATCTCTATTGATATTGGTAGAAGTCATGGATTATACATTATTAGACTTTGAAGCTTACTAAAACTAATGATTCGGCCCAAATAAGTTTTATATAAGTTTTGTTTTCGGACCCAGAAATATATCAGATTTAATTATAGCAAAGCATTACCAAGTATATAGGTCCGTTTAAAGCAAGATTCACAAAACCCCAGATCTCTAATGGACTCAAATATTAGACCAATGTAGCCGACGTATGATTGTCTGACTAAAATCAAAGAGGAAGACACTTCAGGGTTATGTCTTTGGTATGTATTGGAATAACACTTTCCAAGTGATTCTAGTATTTTATTTTTCAGGGAAATAAATAGAATTGAATGATAACTTTTTAAAAACAACCCTCGTTCTTAAAATGCACTTCTACAATAGTGTCGTACTATTACAAAAGACCTTGTGATTGTGTTATTTACTCAGGGATTGTTTTGTTTTAAAAAAAAGTACTTTATTATGTCTTGAAATATGTTAATTATATTAAACAAAAATTTTACCACTTCTATAAACTAATTAACACTACCAAAACAGTTAAAACTATGTTGACAAAAGAAATATTAAATAAAACCATTATGTAAATATAATCCGTCTAGCCTGATTATATGATACCCTAAATATATTTTGGAGCTATGACTAATTGTGCAACGATCAGTCAAAGAGATACTACAACACGCTTTCGCAAGATATTTATGATTAACTTTTTGAATAAACTATTTTATTGAAACTATATTAAATTATAGATCGATCGTAAAGAAATTATTTGAATTGATTACTTTTGCAGGTACAATAGAAGATCGGACACACATACGTTGAAAAATCGTCCAAAGAGTTTACTAAGCACTTAAGTGGTGTAGGGTGTAATAACTATTCAAAATTTGACAGTCATTGTGTGGTTAATGACACGTGTTTATAGTAGACATTTTTAATAAGCCTCGTAAAGAAATAATCCAAAGAAATGTGTCATACATTTTGGAGATATAACACTAAATGAATGACATAACTAAAAAATGATCATTTTGAGAAAATTATTTTCTCCTTGAAGATCCGTTACTCAACGATCACACTTTACGCATGTAAAGTCTAATGAAAAATCAAAATGAAATACCATCCGTATAACAAACAAGTAAGAGTTCTATATTCGGCTGTGCCGAATCTTATATACCTTTCACCATGATGTGTTTAAAGCCTTTTGTACCTTTTGAAGAACGAAAAAGTACCAAAAAGTCCCCATCTATGGGTCCTCAGTTAATCCGGGCCATACAAACTTAATTACATGTTCCTAGGTTCAATATTGTAGAAATTGTAAAAAGTACCTTTTGAAGAACGAAAAAGTACCAAGAAGTCCCCTTTTACTGGTTCTCACTTAATCCGGGATATACGAACTTAATAACATGTTTCTAGGTTCAATATTATAGAAATTTCAAAAAGTACCTTTTGAAGAATGAAAAAGTACCAAAAAGTACCCTTTCATGGGTCCTCACTTAATCCTGGCCATACATACTTAATTACATGTTTCTAGGTTTAATATCGTAGAAATTGCAAAAAGTACCTTTTGAAAAACGAAAAAGTATCAAAAAGTCCCCTTTTATGGGTCCTTACTTAATCCGGGCCATACATACATAATTACATGTTTCTAGGTTTAATATCGTAGAAATTGCAAAAAGTACCTTTTGAAAAACGAAAAAGTACCAAAAAGTCCCCTTGTATGGGTCCTCACTTAATCCGGGCCATACATACTTAATTACATGTTTCTAGGTTCAATATTGTAGAAATTGCAAAAAGTACCTTTTGAAGAACGAAAAAGTACCAAAAAGTCCCCTTTTATGGGTCCTCACTTAATCCGGGCCATACATACTTAATTACATGTTTCTAGGTTCAATATTGTAGAAATTGCAAAAAGTACCTTTTGAACAACGAAAAAATACCAAAAAGTCCCCTTTTATGGGTCCTCACTTAATCCGGGCCATACATACTTAATTACATGTTTCTAGGTTCAATATTGTAGTAATTGCAAAAAGTACCTTTTGAAAAACGAAAAAGTACCAAAAAGTCCCCTTGTATGGGTCCTCACTTTATCCGGGACATACATACTTAATTACATGTTTCTAGGTTCAATATTGTAGAAATTGCAAAAAGTACCTTTTGAAGAACGAAAAAGTACCAAAAAGTCCCCTTTTATGGGTCCTCACTTAATCCGGGTTATACATACTTAATTAAATGTTTCTAGGTTCAATAATGTAGAAATTGCAAAAAAGTACCTTTTGAACAACGAAAAAGTCCCCTTTTATGGGTCCTCACTTAATCCGGGCCATACATACTTAATTACATGTTTCTAGGTTCAATATTGTAGAAATTGCAAAAAGTACCTTTTGAAAAACGAAAAAGTACCAAAAACTCCCCTTGTTTGGGTCCTCACTTAATCCGGGCCATGCATACTTAATTTCATGTTTCTAGGTTCAATATTATAGAAATTTCAAAAAATACCTTTTGAAGAACGAAAAAGTACCAGAAAGTCCCCTTTTATAGGTTCTCACTTAATCCAGGCTCTACATACTTAATTTCATATTTCTAGCCAATAACAAAACATTAGTGCTGCTCTCGCTCTGCTACTCTTGCTCTGCTGCTCTTGCTCTGCTTTGCTTTTATAAACAAATTACAATAACAATATTTACCGTATTGTTATGTATTTTGTTTTTGTTTTTTGCAGTTTCTGTCTGAGCATGAATAAAAAATCTAAATTTTATATGAAATTTTCAGAGGTTGTCTCGGTTTTTTGCTCATATCTCCGTTATTTATGGACCGATTTTGCTGATTTTAAATAGCGTTCTTGCCGGTCGTATGTCTGATAGAATTATGGAAGATTCGGATCTCGCAGATATCTGGGGTCTTCTAAAAACTGATTTCAACAAACATACAGACAGACAGACAGACAGACGGACATGGCTTAATCATCTCCGCTACCTATAAGGATCCAGAATATATATACTTTATAGGGTCGGAAAATTATATTATAGAAATTACAAACGGAATGACAAACTTATATATACCCTTCTCACGAAGGTGAAGGGTATAAAAAGAGAATAAAAGTCATATGATTTATATTTTGGTATAAAACAATAATAAAGAAAGATAGAAACAGCTGTTTAACTTTTTTGCATGTGTTTACATAAAAATACATTCCTGATCTAATGCGACCTGTTTGTTTTTTGAATATTTTCAAAAAATGAAGAAAGCCATACGTCTGTCAAGTTTTCCATCCGTATTCTCTCTCAAATGTGGTTTTATTACATATTGCGCTTAGACGATCCCATCCGTACTCTTCTCCACAACATTTTGACATATTACTTGTACGATCGTGTAAAGCCGGCTTAAGTTCGTAACACAGAATACATACATTGAAACGATATGGAATTGCTTTTCCTTTTTCTTACAATTCCGGAAAAGTTAACAAAATGCATAATAGGCGGTATATAACGACTAAACGGATCATATTTTTAAGCTCTTTTGAATCCTTTTGATAATCTAAAAGTGATCAATAAGTTGTTCTCTTAAAAATTGATTCCTGTGTTAGAAAACTGATAGTTTTTCAAGATTATATTATGGTCTTATGTCAGACAGTTAAAAGGAAGTCTTAGAACAATTGATCAATTGTAAGAGAATTATTGAAAATTAATATTATTTATACATAAATATGAGGGTAGGATAATACTGCAAAAATCATTGGAGCACATGATCCATTTGGTTTATCCCAAAACTAGTTCCCTGTAAACAATTTAGTTCTTTGGTGTGTAGCCTGCGGATCATGTTATCCCATAATTTAAACAACTGAGCAGTTTTGGGATTACTTCGATGTAATGCATGGATGGATTACATGGTCCTTACCAAGGACATCACAATGTTAAATGGAGTAAGTTTTTTTTTTCATTTGGATTAGTTTTGAACCAGACCTAGTCTTATGAGTAGTACTATTTACACGAGTGTAAATTATTTTTCCAGTGATAATACAGGCATGTTTTATTTTAATTTTTCATATTATTCTGCATTACATACGTTCATGTTGCGGATCATGTACTCGTATAATTATAGCAAGGAAATATTTTTGAGATTAATCTAGTGGATTACGTGGGCCTCACCTAAAACATTACAACTTAAATGAAGACTGTTATTTCCATATATTTTTAACGCGCATGTGCGGAGTAGTGGCAATTTTGTTGCAGAAAACTTGTATAACAACAAGATCACCAGTCAATAGCTGTAACCAATAGGGGCCGAAAATATGTATTATTTATATAAAAAATAATGGCCTCCGGTAGGTTAGTGGTTAGTGTTCTAGTCTGGTAGACCGGAGGTGGTGGGTTCGATCCCCACCCGTGGCACTGGTTGAGGAGCGCACAACAGGCCCGATTGAGGCCTAGGTGTATTTCTTCGGATTTGATGTGTATACATCGTCCTTTCAAACTAACTAACTATATAAAAAATAAAAAGCTGAGTCATATCTATCATATGCTCTAGATGGCGATCGCTGATCTAGATAATTATGAATTTTGTTTCTTTTCATTACAATTTAACAATACCAGTACTTAGTAACTGGTATTGTATTAATGAGTAAAGTTTTAGGTAAAAAAAATAATAACTTATTATTGTTATATACTCTAATAATACTTATAAGAAAGTCGATTATAAATAACCTAAATCTTTTAAGTTAAAATATACGATCACAATGTTCAAATATTGCACAGAATATGCGTACCTGAAATTTGCAGAAAAAGTTAGATTGATCAATGATTTTGCAAAAAATCAAACAACGACATAGGAATCCTCTACTTAAAAGTTTCGAACAATATTAAATGACGTTGAAGATAGTATTTTGATTTTATTTATGTATTATTTAAAAAAGAAATTTTAGTAATGTCAAAAATTCCAAAAAGGAAATCTCAACTTTAATTATGCAATTTAAAGAATGTCATCGATAACGAGTGATTTTGTTAACTGAGTATAAAAATTGTTTTAATTGTTCATTAATTATAAACTTTATCTGCAATAAAGTAATAAATCAAATATTGATTCTTTTTGCATTTTTTTTTTTTCGTATTTTTCCTAAAATCAATGACTGTCAACGGCCGGTCATATTCGGAAAGATTAGAAAGACATCTGAAGTGTTTATTGAAAAAAAATAATAATAATAATTGAAGTTGTTTTTATTTTATAGTCTTTATTAAGATAATAAACGAATTCCACTGAGAGAAAAATTAAAAAATATATATTTTGTTATTATTGTTTTAAAACAAAACGTTTCTTCGAATACTAAATAAAAAATCCTATCCATTAACTTAACACCACTAACTGGAGTTCACAGTTTTCCCTTTTTTTCAAATAAAACTTTACACGATCTTAATCTAAAGATTTATTAATCTTAATTATTTTGTTTAAATTTTCTTATTTTCCGTGTACAAAAATGTTTGCCATTTGTTCAAACTCAAAATAATCTGTGAATAATAAAACCTGTTCTTCAAATTGTTTAAAGGCCATTTACAATTAAATATAAAGTTTGTAATAAATTTTCTTGATTTTAGCAAGACCAACCCAAAAAAAAAACGGCATCAGTGAGAAAAAAAAACAAGTTAAAGAGGGAAGTTACCAACCCAACACTTTCCAGTAATATTAATCAATAATTGATTATTATTTAATTTTGATTAGATTAGATGATATTTTTTTCAAGATGTCAGATTATTTAAAATATCTGTGCAAACCAAAGATCTTGTGAGAATTATTTAATGGAAAGTTTGCAAAAAATAAAAGAGGTTTAATGATTAAGCTTCTTTCTTACTGATCAATCATAAAAATTAAGGAGGTTACGGTTAGATTCCTCACTTTAGACCTATAGACTACTATAATCCAGGATATAGTCCTAGTGCAGACTATAATTCAGGTTATGATCCTTAATACAGTCTATACTATAGACAAGACAATACAAATTTTAGTTCAGTTCTAGTTCAGTTTTAGTTCAGTTCTAGTTCAGTTCTAGTTCAATTCTAGTTAAGTTCTAGTTCAGTTCTAGTTCAGTTCTAGTTCAGTTCTAGTTCAGTTCTAGTTCAGTTCTAGTTCAGTTCTAGTTCAGTTCTAGTTCAGTTCTAGTTCAGTTCTAGTTCAGTTCTAGTTCAGTTCTAGTTCAGTTCTAGTTCAGTTCTAGTTCAGTTCTAGTTCAGTTCTAGTTCAGTTTTAGTTCAGTTCTAGTTCATTTCTAGTTCAATTCTAATTCAGTTCTAGTTCAGTTCCCTATATTAGAAGATCAAGACACATATTCTAGACCAGATCTACTTGAATTAACAGCTAAATGTTGACGTAAATGTCATTGCGAAATCAGTATAGTTCCTGATGCAATTATATCCGTTATTTTATTAAACGTAATATTATTTAAATATATGTAGATAAAAACGTAAATAAAAAGCTAAGAAGTAAATAAATCTATTAATATTTATTTAAAACCAGAAACCTGCTAATCTAAATAAAGGGGGATTTCTCATTTTTAGGGGTCATTTATTTAAATTTAATTAAATTCATACAAAAGAAATTTAGATTAAATTAGTTTTATAGTATTAGTTAAAATATATATTAAATTAATTAAAATCTGTTAAAATAAATACTATACTGCTAGTATTGTCCCTTATAAATTATCCAATGAAAAAGCGGTCTAGTCTTTTTGTATTTAATCTGCAACCGATAAAGCTATTGGACCTTGAGTCATAGTCTAATTTCATGAGTATATAAAATGGATAAATTTATAATCTATTTTATAAATTTTTTTATATAGATATTTATAAAAATCTATATATGTTAGATAGAAAAGTAAAAGATGTTCTATTGGAAAAAGTTGACTTGCTAAGTTTTACCACAATTTATCATTTAGTTGTGCTTTTAACTAGGTACCGGTCGCAAGTCCTAGTTTTTTTTTAAGATTTTGTAATAATAAATAATTTTAATTTAATAAAATTTAAAACTTAAATATAATAAATTAATTAACAGTTAACTCACCGTTGTTTCTTTAAAACAAACAAATTAGGTGAGTGCTAAAAATATTTATTTTTTTTAATATAAATGTGACGCGTTTGAATAAATTTATTTAAAAAAAAAATTAAAAACAATATAAAACTGGTTAAATAATTATAATTAAAAAAAGGAATATTAATAAGTCAGTGCTAGAGAGGTTGTGGTTACAAATATGTTAAAAATGCTTATGGTGACAAAAATATCCAAAGCGTAAAATTTTATAAAAATCTAATTAAAATATAAAACTCGGAATATAGTTCGGATTACAGTGCAGAAAGCAGAGTATTGTTCTAACTATATTAAAAACATATATTTTTATATCTGTCTATAAGATATAATCCAGATGGAACTTAAGCTATAGACTAAAGACTCTAGTCTTGATTGTAGACCCTATAGTCCAGACTATAGTCTCTATTATAGATTACAGACTAAAGTCGCGACTGTAGTTCATTCTATAGACTATAGCTCAGAGTATAGTTCAGAATTTAGATTATAGCCTAGTATATAGAATAAAGTCCTTGATAGACTGCAGTCAATACAATAGATATTCTTCCAGTATAAAGTCCAGACTATAGATTATAGTTCAGACATAAGACTATAATCTGGACTATAGTTTAGACTTAGTCTAGACTACAGACTAAAGTCCAGAGTATAAACTCTAGTCCAAATTACAGACTATAGTCCTTAGTATAACCTATAGTCTATAAAGATAATATCGCTGACTATAGACTAGACTTTAGACAATCGCCCAGACTTTAGACTGTAGTTCGGACTATAAGCTATAGTTCATTCTATAGAGTATATCTCAGACTTCAGATGATAGTCCAGATACTATTGACCAGAATCAATACTATAGACTGTCTTCCAGGCTAAAGACTAAAATCCTGACTATAGATTATTGTTCAGACATAAGACTATAATCTGGACTATAGTTCAGACTAGGTGTGGATCCAAGATTTCCCCTAACGCTTGAGCTGGAGCCGAGCCTAGTTCAGACTATATACTATAAGTCTAGTCTTGACTATAGTATACTATAGTCAAGATTGAGTTTTAGACTATAGTCTAGACTTTAGACCAAAGTCCAGACCATATAATGTAGTCTAGTCTATATACTATAGTCCAGTCTATATAATATATATTATATACCATAATCCGGACTATAAGCTATAGTTTAAACCATAGTCCTGAAAAGATTGAAAACTATCTAAGATCATCATGATCAAACTGTTATTGACCGAGATCCATGATTTATTATTAATCATAAATACTTATATTTAACTATTAGTACAAAAAACCAGTTACGGAATAAGTTTCAGCTTCAGTTGTTATTGTTATTTTCCTGTAAATATTTTCAACAGTTTTTTTTTTCAGTTACATTTTTTAAAAAGTAAATTTTTTTATAAAACGTGCAATAATTCATAAAAAATTTAATTTATTGTCTCTCGGCATGCCTAAAAACATTTTTTTGGAAATTAATAAAATATTTTCACTTTTAACAAATACATTTCCTCACGAATAAAAATTGAATGATTTATGACTTTTTCCTTGTGTAATTAAAAAAAAATCAGATTATATTTTTTTGCATAAATTAAATAATAAAATTACAAAAAATGTTTAAAACTTAAAATAAAATTAAAAACAAATAAGAGCAAAGTTACACGTATTCGATCTGAACAAAGCAGGATCAGATTTTAAACGATTTATTATTGGTAAAGTTAAAGCATTTAAGTATATAAAAGTTTGACTTTTTAGTGCTTTAATATTGCTGCAGATAAAAGCTATTGAGTGGAAAGTAAATGTAAGCAATAAACACTCTCTCTCTCTCTCTTTAACACCTACGTAACATTAAACACAAAAGCAATACAATCAAATAAAGTTTAAAGCAAATGTAAGAAATAAACTCTCTCTCTCCCTAGCTCTCTCTCTTTAACATCTACGTAACATTAAACACAAAAGCAATATGATCAAATAAAATTTAAAGCAAATGTAAGCAATGAACTCTCTCTCTAGCTCTCTGGCTTTAACACCTACGTAATATTAAACACAAAAGCAATATGATCAAATAAAGTTTAAAATGTTTACGAGTCTTAGATTTAGAAGTCTTAAACTATAGCAAATTTTGCTCGTCATTGTTTACAATTTAAAAAAAAATCTAATTTAACGTTTACTACCGTAATTATGACATTTATTTATAAACATTACAAATGCAACCACAACCCACTACATTGAAGATCACTGAATAATATTATTGTCATGGATATTACAAATATTTTTGTAATTAAAACAATAAAGTAATATTTTAATATATTTTTTAATTTAATAATTTTCATAGGCAATTTACAATTTTGTTTCCTGTCTATTTTAATCAAGGTTTTTTATCTTTGATGTGAAAATGATTTGACAACCGAAACTTATATAAATATAAATTTATATACAAATATTATTTCAATCATATATATATTTTAATATTCTGTACAAAATGTGTTATTTAATTCAATAACAAGGTTGAGATTTTATTTTAAAGATATACAAAAATTTTATTAGTTTATTTTATTATTATTCTTTTGAATAATATACGTGACAAATAATTGAATTGGAAATTTTTGTTCTATAAAACCACAGATAAATTAAAGTTGAATAAAATTAATAGTATTTTTATACTCTTCGCCTAAGTCAGGCAAACTTATGTGTTTGTCACTTCGTTTGTAATTAAAACGTAATAATTATTTTATCCTATAAAGTATATTTATGTTTCTTTGTAGTTAAGGAAGCCGATTTAGAGATTTCCATTTATCTATATGTATTTCTTCAGATCACATACTTAGTTGTCACAATTTCTCAGATATATTTAGTTTATATGAGAGATGCCACGCCCACTATTGATCATACTGTAATTTTTATTCCAAATATTTATATTGTTACTCAAGTGACTTGTATAAAATTTTGCTTCCTCTATGTTCTGTAGTGGGAGATGTCAAACTGATCCATCGGTTATCAGTCTAAACTTTAGCCTCTAAGGATTTTGATTCCGGGTCAGAAAATGTATCTGATGCACACGATTGTTTATAATGGAATATATACGTGTAGAAGAGGGTTCGGACTATAGCATAATGCCTCTTTAATTCCCTTCGAGTTATGCTCTAAAGGCTTCAGAATTATCGAGACCTGGAGCCACTGGGAATCAAGTGCTTAAAGAACACGTATGATTTTATACTAGACCAACATTTTTATAAGCAAAAATAGATCTATCTAAGTTAGTTCAGTTATTTGAAAATTTACCCTCTTCTACGTCATCGACATGTTAAAGTATCTGATTATAAATTTTCCCCGAATTTATGATCAGGTGCTTAAAGAACAAGTATGATTTTATACTAGACCAACATACTGGAACTATCCGACCCTGATGTCGAAAAAACCAGCCTGATTTAATGCTAGGGGAATTCAAATCTTCATTAATCTAAACTGCAGTTTTTACTTTTTAAAAATTTTGTTTGGCCTCTAAACCATAAGATAAGTGTAATATTTTTATTTAAAATATTTTTCCATGTAAGGCAGACGCTAACTGTTTACTTTTTGAATACGTCTTCAGATAGTAAAAAGGTTTATCTATCAGTTTGTTAACACTTCAGGTGAATAAAAATTTTTTATAGATACTACTGCTATTTTTTTGAATGTGAAAATATAAAGAAATTCTGATTCGGAGGAGTTGAATATGGAAATACCCTACTTGTTTTTTTGTTAAAAATATTTGTGATAAACTCAACCGAGTTAGCGTAAAGGGGTACAAATATTAGTGTAATGGTTATTTGTTAGCTTATAACAAAGCTTTTAGCTTCTCGTACGAAAGCTAATAAGATCATGTGATTGTTGATCTAGGCTTGAGTTGCTGTATCTTTAAAGCATTCATTTTTCAAATACGTCTTAACTTTAATGTATAACTGAATAACTTTACAAAAAAATATACTTTTTCGTAATATTTACGAAAATTTCATATATAATAGAAATTTTCATAATATTTACGAAAATTTCATATAAATTAGAATTTTTCAGTGTATAAAACTATATATTTTTATTAATGCCTAGGTTAGTTATTGTAATCACCAGTAAATTACACTAAATGTCACACAAAATTATCTATTTAAATCTGTAAAATCTTCTAGGAAATCTATTTGTTTTCATTAAGCAAATTTAACTAAATCAACAAAAAAGCTCGCAATTAAAGTTTGTCATTGTGAGATCTTTTTTCAGCTATTTATAATAAGAGTAGACTGGTTCAAAAGTACAATGACAGTGGTAGAAGTAGTACCATATCTAATTCTTTATAGTAAATGTCAGTGCTGTTGGTTAATACACTATATACACTTTTCAAAATTTTATCAAATTTAGCAACTCTATTTCTTTGCAGCAGTCTAATGTTTATAAAAATTAATTTTGCGCAAAAAATTTTTTGTACTGTATGTTTTTAGCAATTATTTAATAAAATCTATTATAAAATTTAATACTACTGTTATTTAAACTGATAACTTTTTAGTCTAATTAAGGGGCTGTGAATAGAAAATGTCTATTAATATATAGAGTTTCATAAAGCAAATGAGATAAAAGCAAAATAGAAATTCTAAATGTTTAATGAAGTGAAAAGTTATCAAATAAATTATGGAAATTAATATTAATTAAGTTCAATTATGGATAACATTTGCTGCACGTGATCATCGAGAACACTGGAAGATTAACTGTCCCGTTAGAGCAATAGGATCAAGCAAGGGAACATCAAAACACTCATCGTGTTGATTATATTAGAACCTTTAAAAAAGAACATTGTGGTAGTTATATGTCAAATTGAAATTATGAATGTATAGTCGGGCATGACCGACGATATGATCTCCTACACCCGTGAGTATGTTAAAAATGTGGAGTAGCTCTTAAATATTTTTTTTGCCTTAATTCCCGAATATTTTTACTTATTATTTACAAAGATAGATATTTTCTTTAAAAAAGCTCATAAGGGGGTAAGGGTAAATAAGGGCATATCCTTATAAATTTTGGTAGAAGAACTTGGTAGAAAATTATGTAGAATTTAATCGTGTTATCAGTGTTTATAAGTGAATTTTGACCTTCAAAAGGAGTTTGTATTTTAATCGACATACTAAAAAATTTAATATATGTATGAGAAAAAAGCGCCATTCGGTGTGTGGAGGAGTGGGGGCGGGGGTGGTGTGTTGGGTACGTCTGTATTGGAGGTAGGCCAAATAATGAACCGATTTCAACCATTTTCTATAGCGTTCGTCCTTAGGTTTAAAGTGCAGTATGTGCACAATTTCATCAAATTATCTTAAAAATTGCAACCTGAAGCGTGCGCACAAGCTTTACATGGACATACAGACAGACAGACAGACAGACAGACAGACAGACAGAGGGGCGGATGGACAGACGGACATAGCTAAATCGACTCAAAGTAATTCTAAGCCGATTAGAATACTTTAACTCTTTCACATAAACGGGACACCGGTGTCCCAAGATTGTTTTTACATTTTTCTCCATATAGAGCGTAATTTTAAGTTCACAGCTACAGTACATGGTTATTTCTGAAGAAAAATAAGTTAGTTTTTAGAATTTGATGTCACTACATGCTAAAAAGGATTATATCCTGCGATATCCTTCGATGACACTTTTACCATTTTTCATCAAAAATGATGAATATACGTCAAAATAAAGTGTGTGGAAAAGTCATATTCATAAAAAGTCTAGCGGTTTAGTTTTGTGCGTGAAAAGGTTAAGGTGTTACAAACATCAGCACAAACGCATAAAACCCTTCCCACTATAGTAGTGTAGGGTATAAAAACGCCTCCAAAATTATCTTTTTGAAACTTTTTCTTTCATAAAATGGTAAAATTAGAATCTAAAGGAAGGGACTTTTTCGTTCTTCACAAATCAAATCTGAGTTGAATTTAACTTTCGATAAATAAAGCAAAGCAACGAGAAAAAGCTAATTTAATATAAATAAATACCAAACTACCTATTTAATGTAACACTCAAGGCGTTTAGCTATTTTAATAGATTACGAAGAAATAAACAAAAAGCTTAAGTTAACAAAGTGCCAGTCCACACTAAGAAACTTTTTTTGAGAAACTTTTAATTTTACGTAAGAGAGAAAGAATAACCATCTCTCTCGTGGTATGGAGTTTTTCGTACTCGGAAACTTGCTTTGTTTTGTTATTCTTCTCATTCGTACAACAACACCTCAATATTCCGGCCCACACTAGGAAACTTTTGATTTTGCCTGAGAGAGAAAGACTATCATTCATTTCTCTCGAGGTACCGAGTTTCTCGTACTGGAAAACTTGTTTGGTTTTGTTATTCTTCTCATTCGTACAACAACAAATCAATGCAATTAACACGTAGTTTCTGAAACAAAATTTTCTATGTGTAGACATTAAGGAAGCTTCAAAAGAGAAATAAGAAAAAGTTTCTCAAAAAGAGTTTTCTAGTGTAAACCAGGTCAATGCAAATAACACGGAGTTTCTGAAACAAAATTTTCTATGCGTAGACATTAAGGAAGCTTCACAAGAGAAATAAGAAAAAGTTTCACAACAAAAGTTTCCTAGTGTGGACCAGGTAAATGCAGACATTAAGGAGACTTCAAAAAAAATGAGAAACAGTTTTTCTTGCAGACTTTAAAGAAGAATTAAGAAAAAGTTTCTCAACAAAAGTTTCCTACTGTGGCCCAGGTCAAAGAAAACCATAAACTGACGTTTATATTCACCCTCATTTACAAAGAGTCAAACTATTTCCGAGTTACAGTTTATTAAAGTATTACTGTAAATCCTCTCAAACTTCTTCTAATTGAAAAAAGTACTAAATAAACAAATTCAAAATTGTAATATATATTTCATTATTTACGAAAAGTTCAATACCCAAAACAAATTTGTATATAAACAAAAGCCCACATCCAAACAAACATAACAAAATAAATATGTACATACGAGCAATGTTTATAATTAAATAAAAACAAAAAATGAATGAACGCTACTGACACTAGTTCTATTTAAACAAAAAAAAACAGCTTTTACTACGTATATTAGTAAAATAAACGTAAACAAACTTGAACTTGAAATTATGTTTGTGATTTTCGCGCCAAAAAAAAGCTTACAAAAAACTTTATTGTTATTATTATCAATTGGAAATAAAGCAACATTTAAGGGTTGCTATCTTCGCTATATAAACAAGTTATTAAGCAAAAGTTTATAAATAAAATAAAAAAGCTTTTTTTGTGCATATAAACTTGTTTCTAAACATGTTTATATGAGTTTTAATTAGCTAATAGCACTCACACATGTATAAGCTTTTAGACAGTTATCTTTAATATTTGATTTTAAAAAATTTTTGTTTATTTTTTTAAAAAATATATTAAGAACGTGTGGCTTTTATTTAGCCATCAATACTTAATATCGATATTTTTATGATGGTTGTTTTTTTTTAATTTGTGATTTATTTTTTTTTCCAAATAAGTTTCATATTCAAGGTCGTTTTAATTTTTAAGCTCCCAAAAAAAATGAAACCAAAATCCTTTGTTTTATTGCGTTCTTTGTTTGTTATGTGTTTTATTTTGAATGTTTTGTTTTACTTTTTTAAGTTTTTTGTTTGAAATTCTTCAAATTACACAATAAACGCCAATATGCCTATTAAGCAGAATTTACTTTTTGTTCAACAATGGAAAATTTTATGAAATAAAAATTTCAATTGCAAATAAATATGTACAACAAAAAAAAACAAATTAAAAAATATGTTTTGTTGATTGTTAAGATATGTTGTATAGTAAAAAATAACATACATACACACATATCTATCTGTCTTACATAATGTTATGGTGAAAGCAATTAAAGTGATCATAACTTCTCAAATTTACTTCGAGATATTTAAAGGATAGAATGTTGCATAGAAAAAGATGTAACGATATCACCTTAAAAATAAATTCATCAAATGATTTATCTTCGACAAAATATTATTTACTGTACACCAAATTTAACCAGGAATTTCTAAGGAATATTGATTCATAGTTGATCCTTAGTTAAGAAATAGGTTGGATGGTAGTTACACTTCCAGTCTGTCAGAACGGAGGAGGCTATAGACTAGACTATAAACTAGACTATAGACTAGACTATAGACTAAACTATAGACTATAGACTAGACTTAACTAGACTATAGACTAGACTATAGACTAAACTATAGACTAAACTATTGACTTAACTATAGACTAGACTATAGACTAGACCATAGACTAGACTATAGACTAGTCTATAGACTATACTGTAGACTAGACTGTAGACTAGACTATAGACTAGACCATAGACTAGACCATAGACTAGATTATAGACTAGTCTATACACTATACTGTAGACTAGACTGTAGACTAGACTATAGACTAGACTATAGACTAGACTATAGACTAGACTATAGACTAGACTATAGACTAGACTATAGACTAGACTATAGACTAGACTATAGACTAGACTATAGACTAGACTATAGACTAGACTATAGACTAGACTATAGACTAGACTATAGACTAGAATATAGACTAGACTATAGACTAGACTATAGACTAGACTATAGATTAGACTGTAGACTAGACTATAGATTAGACTGTAGACTGGACCAGAGAAAATAACAACCAAGTCTATAGTCTATATTTGAATTGTACTTCCCAAAATCACTTCGTATTTACTCAATGCAGCAGTAGGGCATCATTTTGTCCAGCATGTCTTATTAATTTTGTTTTTGTAATACCAAAGAAAAACCAGACTATATACGAACACTATATATATATATCGAATATCGTATTACGTCGCATACCAATTTAAAAGAATAAATCGCAATCGTTGCGTAAATTGATTTAAATTTTTTGCGCTGGACGGACAGACAGACAAACACATCAAACAAAAACGCGAGCAAAAATAAATTTGTCGAAATAAAAAGTCAATATTGTGGTGACCAAAAATCAATTAAAAATGATTAAAAATCTTCTAAAAGCTATTAGGGTTTGTGTGAGGAGTGTGTGTTAAGTTATATTCTGATAAATATTGTATAAAATGTTTTATTTTAAATTGATACGTTTTTTTTCTGGAGAATATTGACACACAAGTTCAAAGTAATTTAAGTTTTCCAAATTTAAAGGTTTTTTCTTTCTGAAGACTTTGAGATAAATTTGTTTAACTTATGTTTGATTGATAAGAGTGAGAGTTAAAGTTATCACGTGCTATAAGTTAAATTAATTTACGTTTCAAATATTTTTACGGTGGTGGGGAGGAGGGTGTAATTTAAAATGCACCTTATGAATTGAAAAAATTAATAAGTTAATTATTTTGAATTTGATATCTTACGTTATATGGAGTTCCCCTCAAATAAAGTTTAAATACTTATAGCGTTGATCGGTCCCTTTAGGGCACTTAAAAGGTTCTAGAGTAGGACATTATGTAGATATTTTTAACATACAATTCCCTCCCACTAAATTTATGACAAAAATTTCACTTAGGATGGGCCCCACCGCGTGTTAAACCATAAAATATTTTAGGAAAGTTTCTGCACTTTATTAATTACAAACAAAAAAATGTTGTTTTGATTTCATTACCAAACAAAAAGTAGGCGTATTGATAATTAATAAAAAATAATATAAATTAATAAATTGCAAATACAAATAAAATTTTGATTTGCAAATAAAATATTTGACAGCACATGATTAGATACTTAAATATGTTTTTAATTTTAATATTAATAAATAGCACAAACTAGTATCGTGATATGTAGTATATTATAGGTAAATTGAAATTTGATTCATAATTTTTGCTAAATATCTATTGTCACTATTAATCATAATTTAAATTAAACAAATTAGAAATAAAAACTGAATTTTGAAAGACGATAAGATAAATACTTTAACTATTTCAGCGTACGTATAGTACCGTACATACGTCATTTATTTATGTTTGTACTTTGTGTAAAGTGTGAAATTTTTTTTGTTGATTTTGAAAATTAATATAGTTATCTGAAAGATGACTAATTTTCTTACCATTTGGTTTAATAATTAAAATATAATTAAAAAATACAGTCAGAAATGACAGATCATATGATATTTCAAACTAGCTATATGTTTATTTAAAGAAGTTTGTTTTTCATGCAAAAATTTTTACAAAATTTTATATAAATTCTTTTATTCCCTAAAATACTTTAGTTAGGAAAGTATATTACGTTTGTGCCGAAGTTTGTAACACACACAATTTTTTTTGTTAAATCTGACATGGATCCACGGGGGTTATATCATTCGTCTTAAAATCATTTCTGATTAAGCCATATCCGTCCGTCTGTTTGTGTGTTCCAAGGACAGAATGGTTCAAACCGGATGGTTCATAATGAAAATACATTTAATTCAATTTCATAACTGGTGTAAGGTATCATATGGTCGACCACGCAAGACTATACTTTCTCACTTTTGTTAGGAGAGTATTTTAAGTTTATGCTGATGTTTTTAACACACAAAATGTTTGATTTTTTTTGTTAAATCATTCGCAGATCCACGGTTGGTATACCACTCGTCTTAGAATAATTTTCGATTAAACCATGTCCGATGTCTGTCTGTTTGGCATGTTAAGCTTGTGCCCACGTATAAAGTTGCAAATTTTAAAATAATTGGATGAAATTAGGCTTATACGTTTTTCTGTCCAAAGGATGGAATGGTTCAAGACGGATAGTTGGAATCGGTCCATTATTTCAACTAGACCCCATACTTATATCTCGAGCAAAACAAGCCCTGGTGATTTTAGCAAATATTATAATTTCCGATGTTAGTGTTTATATATGAATTTTGGACATTATATTTTATAAATGTTTATTTTATGGATAATTTTATGAAAGATGTAGGGTATCATATGGTCGGTCACGCTCAACTATAAATTCTTCTTTGTCTGTATAATGTTTTTAAAAAAAACTTTTGTACTAACTGAATCTGGTCCACTCACAGACAGATATTGAAAAAAGAGATGAGTTTGAGATCCGCCAAGGAACTACCTTAAGTATTGGAAATTCAGTTTCCTATGTTATCGGAAGGCTACTAAATGTGGTAGAAAGGAAACATGAAATTTCTTAAAATTTTTGCACATAACAATCACTTCTTGACGTAAAACTTTTACAACCACAGATTGAGCTAAAGACGACTCACCATCACCGTCCCCTTAGTACCTGAGTTATCTAATTACGGACCATTGCTGTCCGCTTTCTGAAATTTCGAGATACAAACAACACATTGATCAGAAAACAGAAGACTTATTTTTTGCGCTGATTCACACTGTAAGTTATTCATTGAATACTAACTTATTAGCAACGATGATACATTTGCCACAACACAAGATCTCTTTTCCCCAAATTGTAATCATAACAAGATGGGCTAGTCCACCAAGATAAAGTGCCCCAAGATGGGCAGTAAACTTTTGCAAAGTATATATTTATTCATCATTGTTAGGTATAACCTTTTCATAGATCTATGAGAACATACATTTACATAGATTCCTAGTAAAAAATAACTGATCATCCTTTAAGATCAAAACCGATCAAGTTAATTTCTGATTCCCGGTTTTCAAATGAAGTGAATTCCAAAGGGAGCTTACTATTTCAATCAAAACAATTAGTAGTCTGGTGGAAAAACTTTAGGACTACAAAAGTAAGTTCACACATACGATTTCGAAAAAAATAATGTCCACCCAACAGTTTGATAAAGAGTTAATGTTAAGGGTAACCCTAAATGGTGGGGATCACGTAATTTTTGTCAAATATTTAATAGATGTGAAAAAAGCTTTTGGCAAGCAAACCTTAACAGTGTCATAGTTATTAAGTCGATTCAGATCGGCTGTCGATTCGGATCGTTGATCTGGCTTCATAATGATCTCTTTCTTACTCTTTTGGTTATAGTAATAGATCCACTTGTCATCTCGAGTAATGAATTGTTGTAGTTCGTATGATCTGACTGATGGCAAACGTTTTGAAATTGTTGCTTGAGTTGCTTAAACTTTTGTTGAATTCAAAGTTTAATGATGTTGGTTAATATTTTGCTCGTTAAATCCGATGCAACAAAATCATTATAAGCTTCGGCTAGCAATCCGTGTACTTTGTTAGTGTTTTCTAACAATGTTAAAGCTATGATACACGGTTGTCAGATCTTACAACGTTGTCAGTAAAATGTTCAAAAAATTTTTAACAATCGTGTGAACATACAATTTCTCTTTTGCAACGTTGTCAGAAAAAACATTACTCACAATGTTGTAGGACAAAATCAGTAAGTTGACACTGTTGTTAGACATATTCTGCTCATTTTACTGCCAAAGTTTGTAAGATCTGACAATCGTGTGAAAAGAAAATGTTAAACCTTAATAAATTTCTCTAAAATTTAAATAAATTGCAATATACAAATTTGTTCTTACTTAAGTATTAAAAAAGCAAGGAAATGCTTAATATATAAACTGCTAATATTAGATAACAAGACATTACATGACAATCTAAAAATGTCAGTTACAATTTCTAAAAAAAAACAACAAATATTTAAAAAGTAAACACACCTTCAAACAATGAAACGATTGTTTTCAAAAACTGTGCAAAAACAAACATTCAGCGATTTTTATGAAATTAGTGAAACATTTTTAAATATCTTTTAAGAACCAGTCTAAAACAAATACATATGTAATAAAAAACGTCTAAATAAAATGCTAACAATTTCAACTTCTACTGTTAGTAGCTGGAAATGCATTAAGATCCAGAGCATTACTCATTAAAATGTCGTCGTATAACACACAGGCGTCAGTAACACCAAAATGGTATGATAAGGGCGCTAAGGGTTAATAGGGGCTGAAAGTAAATACAAAAAAAAAAAAAAAAGATAAACACAAAACTAAAACGCATACAAACACAAGAAAAAGCAAAAAAAAAAATAAAACACAAACAAAATAAATACAACAATATGTATTGTATTTTTTTCACTTACTTGGAATGTTACAAAGCCGTGAGGGGTGGAGTGTAGTGTGTATGTCTACAGACTAATAGCGAATACTGTGTTTCATTTGTTGTTTCATGCTTAATAGTATGTAATGTAGTGTGTATAGCTGTTTATATGTATACAGTCGGTATTGAACATTGTATTGTTTCAGACAAACAGTATGTAGTTTATTTTATTCTATAGAAAAAAGTGGTTTGAGGCAGGGAGTCACAAACGGTTTTAACTTAAATCTAGATGTAAAAGTGTAATGTAAAGATTCAACTTGGATTTTTCACAAAAAAACTATTATACAGTCCAGTTTATAGTTCTAAGTACAGTGTAGTCTATAGACTAGTATATAGTCCCCTGATCAGTATATAGTCTAGTTCATATACTTGTCTATAGTCCAGACAACAAACTTGTCTATAGTAGATATTGTAGACTTATCTATAGTTCAGACTGTAGACTTGTCTATAGTTCAGACTAAAGGCATAGTCTTGTTTATAGTCCTGACAATAGAATTGTCTATAGTCCAGACAATGGACTTGTCTATAGTTCAGATAATAGACTTTTCTATACTACAGACTAAAGATATGTCTATAGTTCAGGCTGCAGACTTGTCTATTGTTCAGACTGAAGACTTGTCCAGACATGAGAATTGTCTATAGACCAGACAATAGACTTGTCTATAGACCAGACAATACACTTGTCTATAGTCCAGACAATAGACTCGTTTATAGTCCAGACAATAGACTTGTCTATGGTACAGACTACAGATATGTCTATAGTTCAGACTGTAGACTTGTGTATAGTTTAATCCATTAACTTACTTAAAGTCCATGCTTTAGACTTGTCTACAGTTTAGGCTATAGACTTCTCTATAGTCCAGCATATAAACTTATCTATAGTCCAGACTATATAGTAGTCTTTAGTACAGACAATAGACTTATCTATAGACGAGACAATAGACTTGTCTAAAGTCCAGACAATTGACTTGTCTATGGTACAGACTATAGATATGTCTATAGCTCAGACTGTAGACTTACCTATAGTCCATGCTATAGTCCAGCATATAAACTTATCTATAGTACAGACTTGTATGTAAACCAGACAATAGACTTATCTAAAGTCCAGACAATAGACTTGTCTATGGTATAGACAATAGACTTGGCTACGGTATAGACTATAACTATTTCAGTCTATAAGTAATTCAAACTACGGAATTGTCTATAGTCCATGCTATGGAATTGACTATAGTCTATACTATAGACTTACTTATAGTCCAGACTAGAGGCTTGTCTTTATTCTAGTCTACTGGTTCGTATATGGTCCTACAGAATGCTCTTTAATTCAATCTAAGCGCTTTTATTTAGTCCTTTCAATCGTCTTGTCTATAGACCAGTGTCGAATAAAATCTAGTTGATACACTAACATTTAGATTAGTCTATTGCCTTCAGTACATTGTAATATATAACCTTGACGAGTGTGTCTAGTATAGTCGACTATAGTAGTATTGGCTTAAGTTTTTACTAAAGTCTTTTTTTTTTGTCATTGTGTCCAGTCTACAGCCTGGACTATAGTCTATAGTATTGATAGTATATGATATAGTAATATAAACTATTATCCCAACTACATGCAAGTTTAGAGCTTTTCGTCTAGGTAGTGAGAGAATTCATTTCTTACTCTCTGTCGATCACTGTTCTTTCTGAGAACTTAAATACAGATATAAAGATTTCTGGCTAGAACATAAATTTACACAGAAAGTCATTTAGAATTAATTAAAAAAATTTCAACCAGTCATGCTTACGTTGTACAGTAAATCTTATCAATTTAAGAACCACTGGCCACAGCAATGACAGTAAAACGCATAAAATTTCCATGAAAATACACACAAATACACACTCACTCGGGGTACACTACACTTAAAGTAAAATATCATTATGTACTCATATTCGGTACATACTGTTTGACTGTCGAATAGACAGACTAACTATTCGTCTGACTGTTTGTCGGTGAGTCGTTGTTGGATTTGTCTCACAGTCTGTCTGTTTGTTTTAAATTACTTGCTTGCCGTATTGTTTTCTAACTTTGTGTTGTGCAGTGTTGCTGCTGACTGAATTGTATATTGAACGAATTCGAATTTTGTGCTATTGGAGGGTTACGGTCGTGTAATGAAATGGCAATGTTGGCATTCTTGCTTTGTATTGCAAACAGTGCGGTTGTCTCTTTTCTTTATTTGCAACAAATCTCAAAAATAAAAACCGAATACAAAAATCTAACAGTTACAATTATTTTTTTCAAAATTCTAAACAAAGTTTTCAAATATATTTTTATAAGTTTTCACTTAAAGTATTATAAATTGTTTTTAAATAACGTAGTTTTATATAAATATTTTTTTTCCATAGAAATTGAGTAAAGAATTTTATTTTAAAATTTACTGCAATTTCTTTAGTTGGTACAAAAAAAAACAACATAATTTGTTTTTTTTTAATTCTCCCTGTAATTAATTTTTAAATATAACAACGTAATTTTTTTGTTACAATAAAGTTGTTATTAAAACTAAAACTTCAATTGTTTAGAAGTTTCTGGACTATTTTGCTAACATTTGAAAAAAACGCGCTTTAAAAAAACAGTTTGTTATTAAGACCAATTGTTGAAACTACTTATTGGATTTGGAAAAAAAGTCTTACCAGATTAATTGTTACCACCTAAGGATTATTTTGAATTTAACGAATCTCAGCGAGGAGTAAAAGGAAAAAATTAAGCCGGCAACATGAGTTTTCATAAAAGTGATTCACGTACGCCTTTGGCACCCACAGAATATACCGTAAGTTATTTGGTTATTTCCTTTATAATTTTTTTTTTGTATTTGCAAAATTAATCTAACTGCATATTTATCATAATTTTCAAAATCGTTTTTAGTTGTTATGACAACAATAAATACTATTATCAATTTGTATTAATTAGTTTTTTTTTTGTTTTCTATATTATTTTGTTAATGTTTAATTTAATTATAAACAACAGCAAAAAAAGTACATATTTACTTTTTTTTCTTTTTGTAAAGAGCACAGTAGTTCAAAAAGTACTTTGGTTTGTGTGTTGAGCACAGTGTTTTAGAAGCGTATAATTTTAGGGTGGATTTTTGTTTTGTTTTTTGGGAGTAAAAGAGATAGAACAGTTATAGACAAAATTTGATTATAAACAGAAAAAAATTGGAAATTTTCCATTGCAATTAAAGAGAATTTACAAAACTGGCATGATAAATGCTGAACGCTGTTATTTTTATCGTATTTTAAACAAAAATTTACATAAATATATTTTTATACATTTTTTTAAGTTTTATTTAAACTCAGACCACGACAAAGTTTTCCGGTTTAAAGATCGTCTTTTATTTGTGATTATAACTTAAACAGTATAAAAAGTTATAAACGGTTCATAGGATTAAGTACTATCTAGCATAAAGCTTTATTTAATTTAACAGTTAGTCTCTACTAAAATAATTAAATGGTTACTAGCAATAGTTTTTATATACTGATTCACAAAAATGAATCATTATAATATGATTCAGCATTAATCATGTTCAATACTTAAGCTTTCTGAATTCACTTCTTAAGCTATTAAGTTCTCTCATCATTTATTTCATGATCCTAAGGTTTACAATATAGTTCATACATTGTCATCAGGTCAGGTATTAGCTGAGAGCTATTTAACTCTCTAAATGTTTTTGAGAGTGAGAGTAAAAGGACTCGTTCTCTTAAGTTTAAAATACAGAAAAGTATAATGACACTCAATTTGTTCGTAAGATTTCAGAACCACATCTACACTAAACTATATTCCAGACTATTGTGCAGACTAGTTTATAGTCATTTCTCTACTCAGCTCTATAGTCTAGTCTAAAGCTCATTGACGAGTCCATTCTACAGACAAGAGTCAAGACTCTAGTTTTTATACAAAAGTTTAGTTTTTTTATATTATTAGTTACAATTACTAGATAGTCAAAAAAGTAATCTAAACTATAGTATAGTTTATAGACTTAAGTTCAAATTAAAGACTATAGTTAAGACTAGATTATTGTCTGGATTATGTACTAAGATATAGTATAAACATTAGGCTAGACTATAGTTCAAACAAAAGACCATAGATTAGGATATAGTCGAATTTATAAACTAGACTGTAGTACAAACTACTTCAGTACTATTTTACAAACCGTTTATGAGACTTTAGTCCAGAATATAGATGGAACTTTAGACCAGAGTATACAGATATATAAATGAGTCTAGAGTCCGAACTATAGACGAAACTGTAATCCTTTTTATAATCTTCAGTATATATACTAGAATATAGTACAGACTCTTTTCCAGATTATAGATTAGTCTATACATCAGAATAAGAATAGATTATAATCCAGACTATAGATTTTAGTTCAGACCTAAGACTAGAAACTTCTTCAGACTGGAAATTAGACAGGTGTGAATACTATAGTCCAGGTTATAGAATAGGCAATAGAAGTATCTGTTGTCCCTACTATAGATGAGATTATAATCCAGACTGAAGACGAGACTAAGGTCTTAATTATGGACTTAAGTTTGGGATAGGATATGATTCAGACCTAAAGACTAGACTACAGTTTAGACTGTAGACAATTAAAACTGTAAACTATACTACAGTCTGAACCATAGGTTGAACTACGGTTTAGGCTATACTCTGATTTATAGACTAGATTCCAGTGTGGACTATACTATAGACAATAATCTGGAATATAGTGATTCTAAGAATACTATAATCCAGACTACAGAATAGGCGTTAATACAGGCAATAGAAGTATCTGTTGTCCCTACTATAGATGAAATTATAATCCCGACTGAAGACGAGACTAAAGTCCTAATTATGGACTTAAGTTTGGGATTAGAATATGATTTAGACTTAAAGACTATACTATAGTCGAAGCTATAGATTGAACTAATGTTCAAGCTATAGGCTAGACTACAGTTCAAACGGTACACAATCTATATAGTATCAACTTTAAACTATACTACAGTTTGAACCATAAGTTTAACTACGGATTAGATTACATTGTGGACTATACTATAGACAATAAACTAGAATAGAGTGTTTCTAAGCCCACCTATAGTTCTTGTTTATAGACTAGACGTACTCGATCCATGCTATAGACCAGTCTGTGATCCAGATTATTAACTATAAATATTTTTCTTTTATCAATTTTGGGATAATTTATTTGGCAAACATACATATTTTTTTTTTTTTTTGGATAATGCACCCATCGTTAAAGTAATAAAGATAATTTGAATGTAAATAAAACCAAACGTAATTAATACATAGATAATTTCAAATATTTACTTATCTAAATTAGAAATTCATAGTAAATATATTGAATCAGAATTTTGACATTAGATACCAAAGGTTGAAACAATAAAATATGAGTCAAATAATAATTATAGAAATACAAAAAAAAAAACAAATATAAAATAATTAATAAAACTCAAATTATAGCAAAATAAAAAATTTCATGCAAAACCTATTAGATGGCAAAATTGTTTTTTTCAACTAATTACTTAAGATTTGTATAGAAATAAGACGACTGGAACAAGACCATTTTAAAAAACTTTAGCAACAAAAAAAAGCATTTCATATAAATTTTTAAAAAATATTTCAAAATTATTAATATTTAATTAATTGCTCAAACCACATTTCTCAGTTTATTACTCACTCTCTCAGTCATAATATAAAATACACACAGATTATAAACAGACCAACAAAAAAATTTCTTCAATTCAATCATTTTTGCCAGTGGAATTTTCCATTGCATTTTAATTGTTTGTATCAAACAGCAACAAACACATGCGCACACGCACTCAAACACTTACAAAAAATGCATATATACACTTTCAGAAAAAATGTGTATGTGTCAAAAACTCCTTAATAAGCATGTATAGGTTCGTTATATTCGACATCAGCATAAAAATATTATATGCAAACAAATACATATAAATTTTTACTTATACATACATAAATTTGGTAAAAATTCTCGTTATAGGTTGGATCAAATAACTTGTCCGTTACACAAAAAAAATATTAAGAGAGAGAATTTTATATATCATTTGGCTAAACATATTTGTATAATATTCTACCTACTATGTCAGCAAATTTGTAGTGGTTTGAAGCCCACTGTGTATTATTGTCTTTACAAACAATGTTATATGGTTCTGCTTATACATATGAATGAGACTTGTCTGCCTGCAAAAGGTGTTTAGGTTTAAAGTACAAATTATCTCTTGTGTTAATTAATAAATAAATATTTATTTTTATGAGTTGTAAAAGAAATTATTGTTTTTTAAATTAAAATTATTTAAGCTATTGGAAGACTTTTATAGGAAATTTACCGTTTATGAAGGAATTAAAAAAATAGTTGAATGATTCATTTTTTATGGAGATATTTTTCGAAATTCGTGCAGAGCGCTTTGAATTATAGCGATACTAAATTAAGTTCTTTAAAAAATTTTTGAAAATAAAATCTGGTATATGGATCTGAACTAGACGCTGGACTAAGTTCTATTTCTCTAATCAATAGGCTAGACTATAGACTAGACTATAGACTAGACTATAGACTAGACTATAGACTAGACTATAGACTAGACTATAGACTAGACTATAGACTAGACTATAGACTAGACTATAGACTAGACTATAGACTAGACTATAGTCTAGACTATAGTCTAGACTATAGACTAGACTATAGACTAGACTATAGACTAGACTATTGACTAGACTATAGACTACTTAAGTGATAATTCGACTATACACTACTTAAATGATAATTGCACGATAGTTTTGCGGTATTTTTTATATCAAAATCTACTAAAGTATATTTTTGCACCAATAAAAAGGCTCTAATTTTAAAACTCTATTCTTAAAGTCATTCACTTTATTTGTCCCCCCACTTAAGTGATAATATCATTAAGGCTTCTACTTATAGCTAAATATTCAAATTTCATTAAATAGTATTCAAAACTTACATAGTATCACCATAACTGCATACGTATGTACTTTCAAGTCTCATGCAACTTTTTCTTGTTAAACAATAGATAAGATAAAAATGTACTTACATTCCTGTAAAGATAAAATAAAATATAACAGATAAATAAAAAAATATAAATAATATTACGTATACAAAAAAATCAAATTTCGACAAAAACAAATCTGACAACCTTTTTTACATTTTTGGCGCATAATATAAAAAAAATAAATTTTTAAATAATAATTTCAATGGAAATTTTTTCACTTTGTAATATGAGGAAAAGTGTGCAAAGCGTAAAAAAACATTTGAAATAAAATTGTAATTAAATAAACACAATTTTGTTTAAAGCTTTTATTTTTCATTTTCTTTATGTCACTGTGCTAAAGTGTTAATGATAATTGTTTTAGAAAAATGTTTAATTTGACTTACAGTAAAATCTAAATTGTAGAATTCATTAAGAAAATCTTAAGAACATGAAATGTATGTAAGTCCCCAATTATTTCCTCTAACTTAACGAACCAGTTTCGAAAAATACCAAAATTTCCAACATCTGTTACTGTGTGTGTGTTTTTTAACTCTATTATCATTTCCTATAACACATCCTACTGAGAAATCCGCATACTTAATAAGTTTAAAAATGTCGTAATATTGCAACTTTTTTCATTATTTCCACTACAATAAATTTTGTTACATTTCTTAAAAAAACTCACACATTGAGAACTATAAAGAAATATGTTTAAATGTTTTCTTAATTTACATAAACTCATTAAAAATTCTAAAATCTTGAACTTGTATTGTTAATAGCAGCTAAAACTGAATTTCGCAAACATACCAGTTTTAACATATCTTTGGCACCACCCGTTTTTTACCCTTTAAGAAACTATTCTTTAAGATTTCTACTAAAACAAGTATTTAGTACTTTTAAAAGAAATTTATAAAATTTTGTGTTTCTAGTTTGTTGATAATTTTCAGAAACGAACTTTAAGCTTAAATTAAGCTTTTTGTACTATTTTTAGTCCTATATTACTTCTTTTATAACGATTATATACAAGAGAACTTGAATATAGTCCGCATTTTAGACTATAATATATTCTCGAATTTGACTATAGAATAGTCTCTAGACCTGAATATAGAACAGACAATAGACCAGACTATAGAATCTTATCTAGCCGTGAATATAGAATATACTATATTCAAGACTATAGACCAGATTATAGTCCAAACTATAGACTAGACAATAGTACACATTATTGACTAAACCATAGTCTAAATACACTATTGTCTCGACTATTAACAATACTATAGACTTGACTATAGGATGGGCTCTAGACCTGACTATAATATAGAGTATAGACTACTGAATAGAATACAGTCCAAAATATAGATTATACTATAGTCGAGAATGCAGACTATCAACTAAACTATAATGCATACTATGGTCTAGACTATAGTGAAGACTTTGGTCTAGACTATAGTCAATACTGTGGACTAGACTATAGTCAAGACTAAAGACTATGGCATATATTAAAAACTTGAAAATAGTCTGGACTATAGGATAAACTATAGACTAGACTATAGAATAGATTATAGATTAAATTATAAACCAGATTTGACTATAAACAATTAATTAGACTTTAGATAATACTATGGGTTAAGCTAAATTCCAGACTATAAACTAGAATGTATACTAAATCAGAATATAGGCTAGACTATAAAATAGTTCAGACTAAATACTATAGACTTAAGTATAGTCCATGTGGCCAAGTGGTTAGTGTTATAGTCTGGTAGACCGGAAGTGGGGAATTCGATTATCAACTAAGGCTTTGGTAAAAGAGCGTACAACAGAGGCATACATTGTCCTTTTAAACTAACTAAATTTTATATAGACTATAGTCTAGACTATAAACTAAACTGAAGACTAGACTATTGACTACTATTGACTGGTAAATATACTAGACTGTAGGCTAGACAGTAGTCCAGACTATAAACTAGACTATAGATTAAACCATAAAATAGCCTAGAGAGTCAAATCTACAGATCAGTCTCCAGGACGGACTATAGCCCAGTTTAAAAACATGACTTTAGAACAGAATATAAAGTAGGCGGAAGTCAAGACTATAATTATGATTATAGCACAGACTATGCGCGGATCTATGAGGGGATAGATCCCGCGCCAAAACCGGAAATTTTTCATACAAAATATAAGAAAGAAAAGAAAAAATGTGCAAAAACAAGTTAAAAAAAAACTCGAGCTGGATCCGCAGCTGGCGTACCCCCATAACTTACAGTCATGATTAAAGACTAGAAAAACCATAGACTAGACTAGTCTGCTGAAGTAACGTAGAGAGAAGATTATATAACTGTGATTGTCTATCTTTAACATTAGGTTTAAGTCTCGGATTTATCATAAAGTAACTTCCGAAATCCTGTAGAAAGTTTCTCATTTATAAAACACTTTTCAATAATAGAAAAGATTGTTGAGACTACTGGTCTAATAATTTCAAATATCAATCTAGATTCCTATGAAAGTTTGGAAGGAGGTCTAAGTCTGTGCTTAGACTATACCGTATTCCGTGCTATATACTAGACTATAGTTCGGACCAGATATTAGACTATAATCCATATCAAAAACACAATATATGCTAGATTTTAGATGAAAATAAAGTCCAGGTTCTTTTCTATATATATCTCCACAAACGATCCCACTGTATAACTTCACAAAGCAATGACGTTGCTCTGACGCCAATCTAGTATAACAGTTATTTTTCTAAAAACCACAATAACTTAAAAAAAAATCAAGTGAAATAAAAATATTTACAACAATTTGTATTTGCACATGTAATCAAAAGCGTGCTTAATATTAGAAATTCTATTAGAAAATGTTTAGCACATTTCAAAATCATGCTTTATTTCACTCAAACAAATATCGTTTTTAATTTTTTGACAAATTTAGACATATTTGAATGCATTTTATAGTTATAGAATAAAAAAACAAAATTTAATATAATTTCAATTTCGTGTTACAATTTCCACACACTTTTAGTAAAAAAACACGTGATATTATGATGATAATATTAACAATACATTTTTTGTTGTTCATTCTCAAAATTCATTTACAATAATTTATACGTTTAACAATTTAATTGCTTTCTAAAAATATCTATTTTATTATATATTTACAAATAAATATATAAATAATCACATATATTAACTATAACTATTTAGTTTCGAAAGTTAATATTAATTTATTAGAATTTATTATATTTTTCCCCGATTTAATTGTACAATTTCTTTATGAATCAAACAGGAAAGATAATAAATCATTGATTCAAAGAGGGGGAGGGGGTGAAGGCAAGTTAATCGAAAGCGTTATAATTATAACTTTAAGTGAGATAATTGTCAACTTAATGACAGTAGAACATTTTTGTTATTATTTTATTTTTTAGTTAACTACGCATAAATATTTCTACTATTTAGTTTGAAACACATTAAGCAATATATTTTTATCATATTTTTAAAATATGGATAAACGTTTAACTAATTTCCTTGTGTAGTGTACTTTACTGTCGCTGCGATCGATACCGTCTAATTTTTTTTATCATTTAATATCCATAAAAATATCATACTATTAAACTCATACAGCTTGTGATTCTTATAATATAGAATTTTTTAATTTTTTTACTAAAATAAAATGTAAAAAAATTGCATTAAAATCAAAGTACATTTTATTTTTGCTAATTATTACGCTGATTTAATCACGATATATAAATTTTGTAATATTTACTGTAAATAATTGTGTAGGTTGTGGTTTTTAACTCTCGTGACTGATAAGAATTTTATTATAGGAATGCTCGTTTTTAGAAGTTATCGCAGAGAAATATGCAAATTAGGTTAACTGAAAAATTATAAAACCGTGCTGTAGATTAAAATATACTTAGATATAAGATATACGAGATATAATTACATAGACTTTAAACTAGAAAATTGTTCAGACTGCAGATTAAAGTTCTGACTATAGATTAATGTACTGTGAAGACTATTATGCACACTACAGACTAGACTATAATAGTTCAAACAACATTATGAATTACAGGCCATACTATAGCTAGACTAGATAACAGACCAGACTGTAGGATAGACTAAAGACTAGACTATAGACTAATCAATAAACTTAATTATAGACTAGACTATACACTAGTCAATAAACTAGACAAAAGACTAGAATATAAACTAAATTTTAGATTACAGCAAACATAAGACTCTAGTATACTAAATACTAGACTATAGACTAGACTAAAGACAAGACTACATATTCGCATATAGAGTAGATTATAGACTAAACTGTAGATTAGAATATAGACTAGACAACAGTGTCGACTATAGAGCGGGCCATAGATTAGACTTTACAGCAAACTAGACTAAACTATAGATTAGCCTGGACTAGACTACACTAGACTATATACTAGAATTAAAACTAGATTTTATATTAGACTTTATACTAGATAAATATTTTAAACTATAGTAGGCCATAGACTACACTATAAAGTAGACAATAGACTAGACTATAAAACAAGCTATAGACTAGACAACAGATTAGAGTATAGAGTAGATTATATACTAATCTTCAGAGTAGACAATAGACCAAATTAAAGACTAAACTGTAGAGTAGGCTATCGACTGGACTATAAAGTAAAGAATAGACTATAGACTAGACTATAGACTAGACTATAGACTAGACTATAGACTAGACTATAGACTAGACTATAGACTAGACTATAGACTAGACTATAGACTAGACCTAGACTATAGACTAGACTATAGACTAGACTATAGACTAGACTATAGACTAGACTATAGACTAGACTATAGACTAGACTATAGACTAGACTATAGACTAGACTATAGACTAGACTATAGACTAGACTATAGACTAGACTATAGACTAGACTATAGACTAGACTATAGACTAGACTATAGACTAGACTATAGACTAGACTATAGACTAGACTATAGACTAGACTATAGACTAGACTATAGACTAGACTATAGACTAGACTATAGACTAGACTATAGACTAGACCATAGACTAGACTTTAGACTAGACTATATAGCAGACTATAGACTAGACTTTAGACTAGGCTATAGGGAAGACTATAGACTAGACTTTATAATAGACTAAAGACTAGACTAGACTATAGACTAGACTTTAGACTAGACTATATAGTAGACTATAGACCAGACTCTAGACTAGACTATATAGAAGACTATAGACTAGACTTTAGAATAGACTAAAGACTAGACCAGACTACAGATATACACTAGATTGAAAACTAGGCTTAAGATTAGTAGACTAAGATTGAGTGGACTAAAGACTATACCACAGATTAGTGCTGAACAGATTTTTGATTTAATACAATTTATATAGAACATAATGAAATAGTTTGTTAATAATTTTTAAAGTAAATACCCTAATAATTAAAAATGTTCAAAGTGTTAATTGATTTAAATAGAAATAAATACGGTGGTTTAAATGAATTTCAACATTATAAAAATAATATAAATATTTCATTAATCTTAGAGAAAAGGGTTATAGAAAAGAATGTAACTTATAACAATTTTACAATTATTGTAAAAAATACATATTAATAAGACATTTATAATTTATTATAGATAATCTAAGTAAAGTAGTTTCGAAACAAAATTTTTTTTAAACATATGATACGACTTAACCCTTAAACCCCTAAGTAGCGTATTAAACGCCATATTAAGCTCCATAATTTTTTCAATATCCGGTTTATACAACTATTTTATAACAGTTTATTAAACCAGGTGTGTAGTAGTTTATAACACAAAAAAATAAATGTATTGTTTAACAATTATTTAAGTATTTGATACAAAAAAATATAACAATACATTCATTTACAAATGCAAAAATAATTAAAACATTATTACAGAACAAAATCAATGAACTTATTGCGTTGTAAGAAATAAAATAAAATTTACAAAAAAATCTATCATGCGGAAATTGAAAATATTTTTTTTTTAAATGTTGACAAAGGCGGCAGCACTTCTAGCTGATGATGGGATGGAAAAAGGTGAATGAATTCTTTTAAGAAATTTTCTTAACAGACATTGATAAGAATTGATTCTATTTAAGGAATTATTTATATGAAGTCAACAATGATGATGATGACATTTTTATTATTATTACTATTTATTAAGGGAAATAAAATTTATTTTAAGCTTAATAAGAAAGTGTTTAAAAAAATAATTTTGAGATTTTTGAACAGACATCGATAAGAACTTGTGATGATTCATATTTTTTAAATAATTAAGGGATTAACATTTTTAGCTACTGTCCATTATTATTTAGGTTTGTTTAAAATATCTTATTTTTAGGGAAATTACAATTTTACCCATTCTCAACAAAAAAAAAATTGCTCTGCCCCTGTTCCAAAAAATATATATTTTTTTAACTAACACAAATAACAAAAAACAATTAAAAAGTAATTTATAAATAAAAAATCACATCGTTTTTTTTAGTCATTAAAATTGCCAACAAATTAAAACTCTCCACATATAAACACAATGAAAACGTTAATGTAATATGAAAAAAAATCTGAAAATAATTAATAAATACATAAAAAATATAATAATTATCTAAAGCTCTATAATAATTATAAAAAAAGGTTTGAAGTGCATTTATATTAGCAATAAAATTTAATCTTTTATTACCGCATTTATGATTGAATGAAAAATGTATATATAATGATTGACTGACTGCCGTCTGGTTTGGCATGTTCAGATTTTTTATAGCAACAAAACGTTTTTAGTATAATGTAAATGTTGCTGGCATATATACGAAAAACGTGCTGCTTTGTTATCACATTTTGTTTATAAACATTGTTGACGAAAAGTTGAATAAACTGTTAAATGTGAGTGAGCTGGTGGAAAATATTTCGGAAAAATGTATAGTGAACTAGTATTGATCAAAAATTTAACTGGAACTAGAACTCAAATAGAACTGAATTAGAACTGAACTAGAACTGAACTTGAACTGAACTAGAACTGAACTAGAACTGAACTAGAACTGAACTAGAACTGAACTAGAACTGAACTAGAACTGAACTAGAACTGAACTAGAACTGAACTAGAACTGAACTAGAACTGAACTAGAACTGAACTAGAACTGAACTAGAACTGAACTAGAACTGAACTAGAACTGAACTAGAACTGAACTAGAACTGATCTAGAACTGAACTAGAACTGAACTGCATTTATTCTTAATTTTAAAAGAAAAAGTTTATCATTATTGTTATTTCTATAGCCACAATTCCTTTTTATACACTTAATACTTTAAAGAGTCCTTAATGGTTACTTTGTCAAAAAATAATTACTTTTAGAATTTTATTTTATTTTTTGTTTGTTCAGTTTATTATCATTCGAAAATTATACGAAATTTGTCTAAAATTTTCGACATCAAAAAAAATAATCGATTACTTCTTTGTTTCTATTTTCTTGTTTTTTTTTTTTTTATTTTTTAGCTTTCATTCATGTTATTCATTTTTATGTTATTTTCCTTTTTGTTAATAATAAAATTGTTTATTTTATTTTGTCGCATTTTTTTGAATCGTAAGTTTCGAAAACAACCTTGAAGCAAAATTTTGCAATTGCGTTTATTAAAATAAAATTTTTATGAAAGTTTTTTTCTTTTTAATTTTTTATGGATTTTACATTTTTTTATGCATTAAATTGGCTCCAAAATTTCTTGTAAATACTAACACTTAAACCTTGAGCTGACATATTCAATTGCACACCAGCTGCCCCTGAAGAGGGTGCTGGTGGTGGTCTACCCTGTTTTAAGGACATTTTCAACTGATGACGTCTAAGAGCGGCCGATGAGAGACGTGTTTCACGCGCACGATTTATGGGTGTAGTCGTACTATGATTTCGTATTGCATCCGCAAACGATTGTAATTCGCAGTCGTCGTTTTGTAGTTGGGATTTGAGAAGTTTCGCTGTTGGCGGCAAAGGAGGTTTTGAGGAGTTCAGCTTGAAGGATTCGCCCGACACGATTGTCTTTCAAAAACTGACAACTATGCGACATACGCGACGCTTTAAAATAACTATCCAGTATAGTTGGTTTAACCGACCAAAAGATTAACGTGTTGGAAAAATACCCAAATTGAAATTAATAAATTTACTTTGTGTGTTATTCTACTCAAGCAATTTGCAAAACAAAAACAAATTATGTTTTTATTAATATAATTTATTTTAATATTTTTTTTTGTAGTTGTTATTATTTATTAAATCTGTTTCGTATTTTGCAAAATCTCTTGTATTTTGAATACAAATAGTGTAGTGTAGTAGTTTTGTTGTAGCGTTTACAAGAACTTGTCTTCCGGATCTACTGACCTCAACTGATCATTTGATGAGAGTGTAAAATTCGAAATCACTACTAAGAGTAACAATAACATTATGTAGTTCGAGGAGAATACACAAAAATTAATGCAAAAAAAAACAAAATAAAAAAAATCACAAAAAAAAATAGAATAATTGAAATTATCCACCTCTGCCATAGATTTTAATGGTAGTTCATATACTCTAAGAATACATTTATACGATTTATACTATAATTTTCATTTTTCGGTAGTTTAATTTGAACGCCAACATCGAGCAACAAGTATTTTGTCTATTTATTTAACTACATGCATAGTTAGTTCATGTATTTTAATGTATTTGTATACCATGAGTATATAATTTAAATGAAAATTTACATATAAAATGTATTCAATAATTTAACTATGATTTGTGGCACAAATAAAAACTAAGATGTCACTTAAGATTTTTTTGCTGTCAGGAATACCTCCATCAATTTGCTTTTTATTCGGTTTTTTTATAATTTAATAACAAAGGCTATATAGAAAGTTAAGGGTTAAAATTGTGTCACCTTTTCAATTGCCAATAAAACCATTTGATATTGGCCTTTGTCCTAGGAACAAAATTTATTTTTATCTTACAACATATGTTGATTTTTTAAAATAATATTTATTTAACTGAACTATAACTGAGATAGAACTGAACTAGAACTGAACTAGAACTGAACTAGAACTGAACTAGAACTGAACTAGAACTGAACTAGAACTGAACTAGAACTGAACTAGAACTGAACT
>NC_060953.1:55885993-55942664 GCF_022045245.1 Lucilia cuprina
AGTTCTAGTTCAGTTCTAGTTCAGTTCTAGTTCAGTTCTAGTTCAGTTCTAGTTCAGTTCTAGTTCAGTTCTAGTTCAGTTCTAGTTCAGTTCTAGGTTAGTTCTCGTTCAGGCTTTCACTTTTCAAACATATTTTTATTTCACAACACATTTTTATTTCAAATCTTAAATCATTCGCCAAAAACAAAATAAATTTTGATTTAAATTCTCGATAAACAAGTCTCGTGAAGACTACAGAATCTATCAACTCATAAAAAACAACAACAATACTCAACCCATTTCCGCTGTTTTTAACAATACTCGTGATTTTCAGCGTTTTTTTTTTTCTTAATTTTTCGAAAAATAAATTCAAATACTTTAACGAATTCTGGCAATAAATTCTTAAACATTTTTTTTCTACTTCAATGAACTTGAGAATGATTTAACTAACGAAAGCAAATGTCTATCTCTCAGTTCGTCGGTTGGTCTATCTCGTCTGTCAGTCTTTAGAAAAAAAGAAGCAACAAAAGATGAAATTTAAAAATAAAGTATATTTAATTGCAAAAAAAATAATAATATATAACAGAACTTGTAATCGTATTTGTGCAAAATTTATGACGTTATAATTGCCCCAAATATTTTCATAAATGTTTTTTAATGTTGTTGTAGTTTTTTTTTTTTAAGAAAACACATCTCTATAACCACACAATATTTTTTGTATATAAACAATTTTATGACGTATATATAAACAAAAATATTTTTTTTTAATTTACCATATATAAACAATTAATGTTTTCAATTATATTTGGTGGGTGTGTGTGTTAACGATTTTTAAACAATTGAAAATTGTAAACAATGCACTGTTGTTTTCCAAAGAAATTATTGAAAATTTTGTAAAAAAAACATTTAATTTAAAAATATGAACAATTGATATTTTGCTCGAAGGATTTTATTTAAATTTTAAAACAATATTTAAAACATTTGTAATTTTAAAATATTTTTTGCTCGTTGCACATATCTTAAAAAATTATTTCATAAAATGGTTATTTAAAAATCACCTAAGAGCTATAGACATATAAATAATAAAGTGATATTTTCACTCGCAATCGATCATAATACCAGCGATCTGCGTAACAACGAATTTATCCATCACTTTCTTCCTTTTAAAAAGAAAGTATTTCACCGAAAAAGTTTAGATTGATGTTAATTTATTTTATACTATTTTATGCAATTGTCCTTATTTATTGGATATAGGATAAGATATTGACTTGTTTTTACATCAAGGGAATTTACAAATCTGCTGTAAGATTATTCAAACTGTTAATCCCTTTCCATATTTAGAGAGAAATTGAGAGCGGGGAATTTGTAAACAGAAGTAACAACTCTCTTTATGTTTATGTGAAAGCAAAAGTGCCTAAGGCAGGTATTTGCCGATAGCCGGTCGAAACTGCTTCCAAAACAATAATATTTCCTTTTGAAAATATTGGTATTTATGTTTATTACCAGCAGGGAACACACGCAAAATTTTAAAAATATTTAATATTTGTATGGCTCATCAAATATTACTTTTCATTGCGAGAGGGAAAACGCAAAAGTTTTCAATAAAACGCATGAATACACAAGAATTTAAAAAATTAAAATGCGTATAATATTTTTTCATATATATACATTAGGGTAGTCTCGACTAAATGAAAAAATACCAATGACACCTAAAGCCGTCTAGTTCTAATTCAGTTTAGTTATAGTCGAGTTCTCGTTTAAATCTTGTTTAGTTTTAGTTCTGGTTCAGTTCTAGTTCAGTTCTAGTTCAGTTCTAGTTCAGTTCTAGTTCAGTTCTAGTTCAGTTCTAGTTCAGTTCTAGTTCAGTTCTAGTTCAGTTCTAGTTCAGTTCTAGTTCAGTTCTAGTTCAGTTCTAGTTCAGTTCTAGTTCAGTTCAGTTCTAGTTCTAGTTCAGTTCTAGTTCAGTTCTAGTTCAGTTCTAGTTCAGTTCTAGTTCAGTTCTAGTTCAGTTCTAGTTCAGTTCTATTCAGTTATTGTTCTGTTAAGGTTATGAATGAAGGCATGTCTTCGTAGGAGCCTCCCTAATCCTCATATTTCGCATTAAATGGTAAAATCGAAACGTAAATAATAATTTTTGTGGCTTTTTTGAAATAGTTAATGATGATCAAATACAAAAACAGTAAAATTTAATTGAAAAATATTTAAGTATTTAGCGTTTTTTTATGGGAGATCTACGAAAGATTGAATGCCGCACTCTAAACAAAAACATACACATACAAGTGCGTTTTTGAGTACCTTATTTTTAAATACAAAAAAGAAAATATTGAAAATCTTCTAAAAAAAAACAAACACACATGAAATAATTGAAATCCGTTAAATGATCGTCTATAGCGTAAATATGTATGTTTTCATTTGTGTAAATTATTTTTTATTTCTTTTATTTTTGTGTTTTAATTTAAACAAAATCTAAAATCTTCAATTGTATTCTATTCTATATGTATGTTGAAATTGTTGTTAAATAATTTTTGTTAATTTGAACTTGTTTGAAATTTATTTGCAGAAAATACCGACAGTTACGACGGGCTATGATAACGAGAAGCATAACGGCTCAAGGAATAATAACGCGTCTGTAAATCAAACAAAGTATGTTTTAAATCATTTTACTTTAAATAAAATATTTTACTATAAAATACGGTTGAAAAAAAATTAAGAAAAAAATTATAAACTAACAATTTTCTCTTAAACTATAAAAATTTATATACTAATCGGTTGTCGGTATTAAGTAGTTGTAAATAACTATATTTTTTATATATAAATAATTCCTATATAAATAGACTTAACATAAAGTCTTATAAGAAAAAAACTATAAGAAACAATGTATAGAAATATTGAAAATGAATCTTCAACATCAATGTTTGAAATGTATACTTCTTCGGATAGATTCATACGTTCGGATATGGCGGATGTGCCGGCTCAACAAGCTGCAGGCTCAACCCTGCCTTTAGTGATATCAAGGAAAAAGGGTGGCAGTGCAGATGATTCCGAAGATGTTAATTATAATCCATTCGAGCACCGGAAAGTCGAGCATCCAACATCGTAAGTATTTATATTATTTTAAATTGTGAATATTTCAATATTTGTATGCAAAATTTCGTGAATTTGAAAGAATATTATTTAAAAATTATTTCCTTGAGACTATTAAATTTATTGCCAATTATATGATTCAAACCTAATGACCAAAGTTTCCACTCATACATAAATAGAACAAAATAATTAAAGAAGTTTAAGTAAGTAGATGAAATGAGCAGATACCAAAAAATTATTCTAATATACGAAAAACTTAAGCCACTGAAAAAATCATCACTCTCTAGAGTCTACACTTTTGTCACCAAGTAGTCCAGAGAGTAGACAGTTGAAGCTTATTTTATTATTTAAGAAATAATATGTGATGTATTCTCCACAGAGTTTCGGATCGTACTCCATACTGTAGGTAAAGTCCAACTTTTGAAGATCGTGTAGTTTTTGTAGAAGCGATTGATGTTTGTGTCCATTTTAATGTTTGTGTTAATAAATCGTCCGATTGCAACAGACAGTAGTAACATAGGTTTGCTGAAGTTTTGTTGTCTCTCTAGTTGTGGTTTTACTGCAACCGATAGTCCTTTCAAGGGGAAAAACTTTCGGTTCATAAAGCTGTCACTAAGTTAACAATCTTTGAGCGAGTATAACTCGTCGTTTTTGGAGCTAAGATTCAATTATAGCGGGAATGACACGACTCTATGCTTCTTCAGTTCTCTTTAATGGCATCAATTTTACACAAAGGAAACCGTTATCAAAAGTAAGGTTTGCTAAAAATTTTACGATCTTTAAGCGAATATGTCCCGTCGTTTTGTAGCAAAGATCCAAATATAGCGGAAAAGACACGACACTCTGCCTCTCCAGTTCTCTTTAATGGTGTCAAGTTTACACAGAGAGAAAAGCTTACACAACCACCGTTGTAATTTTGACAACGCTTCGTTTTCATTGCAGGCCCTCTCCTATATATAAAGCATGTAAAAGGAAAAAATCCCGGGGAATTATTGTTCATAAATGGCCTGATAATTTCAACAAATGCATCATTGTGATTTCGACAAAGAATCCTTGTCATTTCGACAACATAGTTTTGTTACTTTAGAAACATATTATTTTTTGTTAATACAATAACGTCGTGTATTTTTTATATTTTTGATATTGATTTAATAACTCTCAGTACATACTTTGACAACGAATGTTATTAATAAATTACAAAGACTTTGATGTCAATTGGTACTAAGCGTGAATAATTTTTGCTATTTATAAGAAGTAAAAACTGCTAAGGAAGCATTTCTTAGGACGCCTAGTGGTTCTCTGCTAGATGGCAAGATATGTCTAGGTATTATGGGATCTTTTAAATCACTGGAAACATGATAAAATTTTATATTTTAACCGAGAAAAAATCTTAAAATATCAAAAAATAAAATCAATCCTTTCAAGATAAGATTTCTGATTTTACTAGTATGGACTGGATATATGGCTAAAGTGATCTCTACTATGATCGCATGTGTTGTCCTGTTATAACAAGTACTCAAGCACAAAAAAGTGCTTAAAAGCAAAGAACTTTAGTCAGGGAGATGATTTGTAACTCTCTGCCGAATTCTGATCTTTATGTCACAAGCAGTCTGATCTTCATGCCATCTTCATCGTTTATTAAATATTTTATGATCTATGAACAACAGATCTAGGAAGTTCTTTGAGTAACAAGTCCAATATTTGATGAAATAAAAACAAATTGAGAAAAAAATTAATTTGAACGTTTAACTTTTTGACTTGCTTTTAAAATAATCAGGAGAATGATGATTCAATTGTTATTCTGATAATATTCAAGGTCGGCCGAATTAAGAAGCAATAATTCTTGAGTAACTTATTAAATCGCAAGCTTTCCATATAACCTAACCTAATGATTTTCTAAATCAAGTTTTTCCCCTTGTCATGACTAAATAATTTGTTGTTAAATTCCAAAGTTATGCAACAATTTTAACGACTACGAATTTAAATAACTCAATAATTTCCCTGATAAACAATTTTCATTTAACATTTCTTTTTTCGATGATTGATTTCAAAATGAAATTTCTCTTCAGACTTAAATAAAAGTAAAAAATCTTGAAAATTTTCCATTTTTTAAAGTAAATGTAAAAAAAAGCAGAAAATAAAATTCATTCATATGAAACGAAACTGATCATCCCCCACAAATGTGAAACGCTGCATGATTTTTTTTTCAAAAAAAGCGGAAATTTTCCACTTGGCACTCTAACATGTATGTAAATGCAAATGAAAATAATATAAAAGAAAATTTGTCGTCATAATAAGAAAATAGAAAAACAGCAACAAAATAATTTTAAAAGAAAAGACCTTGGTCTTGAATTTTCTTGCCAAAAATCTTAAAACATTTATTACACAGTCGAAAATTGCATTAGAGCAAATTTTTTTCGATTTGTTTTGTTTATTTCTTGACAAGAAAAAACTAAATTAAATAAAATGTTTTATTACTACTGAACAACTGATTTGATTGCCTTCAGATTTGAGTGAATATTTTAAGTTGTTATTCTTTTCCTTCTATACGACGCCACCACAATGTATTTATGGCCCACTATATAAGAAGCACATTTACAAGAAATGTGCATAATGAATATATTTTTATTTATTTACATGCAAAGAAAAAGTTGATTTGAAATCAGCGATTTTGTAGGTAATGAACGATTTTTGTAATACCCTACAGTTCCGATGCCACAGAAGTTCCCCAAGCCTGCTAACTAACTTGGAGGTCGTGATTATATTTTCAATTACAATTACTTTTGTATATAATTATAATTACTTATGAGGTGTAAATGCATGTGAGCCAATTACTAGTAATTAAGTTTTCCCATCAATTTGCAATTAGTAATTGATTAAAATTACAAGTGATTGTAGTAATTAAACTTCTATAGTTACCTGTTCTAGTTCAGTTCGAGTTCTAGTTCAGTTCTAGTTCAGTTCTAGTTCAGTTCTAGTTCAGTTCTAGTTCAGTTCTAGTTCAGTTCTAGTTCAGTTCTAGTTCAGTTCTAGTTCAGTTCTAGTTCAGTTCTAGTTCAGTTCTAGTTCAGTTCTAGTTCAGTTCTAGTTCAGTTCTAGTTCAGTTCTAGTTTAGTTCTAGTTCAGTTCTAGTTATGTTTTAATTCTGTTCCACTTAGTTAGTTAGTTAATTAGTTAGTCGTTACTTATGATAATTTTTGATTCAGAATCGAAAAAGATCGTGAATTATTTGAAACAACGCCCTACCTATACGATCAAACTATCTCCTTGATCTTCTCCTAGATGTAGGACCATCCTTCCGATCATCTATGCCTAACACATAAATATTTGCTATATTCTTTGTTTAAATTGCACTGAGTGCACTAACCGATTGAACTTTTAACAAGACCTTCACTTGTAAATAATTTATTAAATTTGAATTGATTTGAATCAAATTTGTGTTTACAAACAAATACCTAAATAGTGGCAATTGTCAAAGTGGCAAAACTAATATAATTTATAAAATAAAATAATTTAAATAAGAATAAATTTCATTTAAAATCAAAGTCAGGAAATAAATGACATTTGTCAATTTGATTTTAGAAAAAAATTATTTATATAAATTATTTAAAATTATTTTTTGCAAATATTTTTAAGGTGGCGCCTATTTATAATTAAATTTTCTTTTGTTTTATTAGTTTTTAGTAAAATGTTCTTTTTTTGTTCTTATATTTTTATAAAAGTGTAAAACGTCAAAACATCTGTTATACAATTATTTTTCTTAAGTAATTATTTAAATGCAAATAAATAATAACAGAATGATGTTTTAATTTGTTAAGATGAATAACAAATTATATTTACATTTACATATATTACTCTTGATCTCTGACGTTCGAGAGCAGTTTTTATCGAGTGGAAAATTTTGAAAATATATTTATAATGAGCCATTCTGTTGATTGAGATGTCATGTGCAGGGTAATGTTGCTCTATTTTATCGAGTGTATATATCGTAGTGCAATTATATTAGGGTTTAACCCTTTTAGTACTTAAACAATTTTAGATTTAAAATCCGTCATTTTAGTTTAGGACAGAAGTTGACAAAGTGTTCTCTCAAAAGACACCTTGCTTTGACAAGTTTGCATGATAACAATAGTATATTACTCTCCGCCGAAATTTCGGCTTTAGGAAGATCGTTTGTTCTCAATTCAGGGGGTACACTCGAAACCCCTTAAGAGCATAAACTGGAATCCTATGTCTATTATTTTAGGTTACAACAAAGTTCAAATTCATATAATTTAGAATATATTGTTAGTATCACATCGAGTAGTCGGTTCCAGACTCTTAAGCGTTTGCATAGTCAGGGTAAAGTTTTATAGTTGAAACGAAAAGTCGACTTTTCGACTTTTTGCGTTTTATACATAATCGATTTTTCGACACTTTTCCTTTAGTTGAAAGTCGACTTTTTTTATTTTATAAATCGTCGACTTTTTCTGACTTTTTCCGACTTTTTTCAACTTTTTCCGACTTGACGACTTTTTCCGAATTTTCGCAACTTTTTTCGACTTTTTTCATTTAGTTAAAAGTCGACTTTTAGACATATAGTATTTTATAAATAGTCGACTTTTTCGACTTTTTGACTATTTTCGACTTTTTTTGAGTTTTTGACTCCTTTTCCACTTTTTTAAAATTTTAACTATTTTTGTCTTATTTCGACTTTTTTGACTTTTCGATTTTTTCAACTTTTCGACTTTTATTTACTAAGTCGACTTTTCGACTTTTTTCATAGACGATAGTCGAGTTATGGACTTTTTTGGAACAAAATAGTCGAGTTCTCGACTTTTCGATTTTTTTCGACCAAAAGTCGATATGACAAGTGGAACCCAAAAGTCTAAGGAAATCGAATCCCCATTTAATCCCAATTTGGATTTTGCATACGAAATATTCAAATACTTTAAATTTCATTCAATTAATTTCTTTTCTTCTCCCCCTTTCTAGCGATACGGAAACCCTTATCCATCTGCTCAAGGGTTCATTGGGTTCCGGTATTCTGGCCATGCCTATGGCATTCCTCAATTCCGGTCTCTGGTTTGGTTTAGTCGCCACCTTTCTTGTGGGTGCCGTTTGTACATACTGCGTACACATTCTGGTTAAATGTGCACACATTCTCTGCAGACGTCGTAAGATACCCATGATGGGTTTTGCCGATGTTGCCGAACAAGCTTTCCTAGATGGTCCACCCAATTTACAGCGCTGGTCGCGTTTTATACGTTTTATGGTGAATACATTTTTGGTTATCGATTTAATCGGTTGCTGTTGTATTTATCTGGTATTTGTGGGAACAAATGTCAAACAAGTGGTGGATTATTATACTGAGGAGGGTAGTGAAATGAATATACGTATATGGATTATCATTGTTACCTGCCCCCTGTTGTTTATGTGTTTGGTGAGAAATCTTAAGTATTTGACACCCTTCTCAATGGTGGCCAATTTACTGATGTTTGTGGGTATTATCATTACCTTTACGTATATCTTCAATGATTTACCCTCACCCAGTGAACGTGTTGGTGTGGCTGATTTCACTCAATGGCCATTGTTCTTCGGTACGGTAATCTTTGCCCTGGAAGGTATTGGTGTAGTTATGTCTTTGGAAAATGACATGAAAAATCCCAACCATTTCATTGGCTGCCCCTCGGTGTTGAATATTGGCATGGGTACCGTTATTACTTTGTACACTTTAGTGGGTTTCTTTGGCTATTTGAAATATGGTGAAAGTACAGAGGGTAGTATTACTTTGAATTTACCCGTGGAAGATAAGTAAGTTTTAGAAATTTAAAAAAAAAAAAATTTGTTTTTTACTTAAAAATTTGTTGCTTTTTTATTACAGATTGGCTCAATCGGTTAAACTGATGATTGCTATTGCCATATTCTTTACCTTCACTCTACAGTTCTATGTACCCACAAGTATTATCTGGAAGGGTATTCAACATAAAATCGCTCCAGAAAAACAAAACATCTCTGAATATGCCTTAAGAGTTGTGTTAGTGGTAAGTGTTTATTTTCAAGCAAAAAAAAAAAAAAATATTTTAAAAATAAAATTTTTTAAAAATTTCTTTTTTTTAACAGATAATATGCGGTGCCATTGCTGTCGCTTTACCCAATTTGGGTCCCTTTATTTCTTTAATCGGTGCCGTCTGCCTAAGTACCTTAGGCATGATTGTGCCCTCTATCATTGAATTGGCTGTGTATAATGAAGATCCCGGTTTTGGACGTTTCAAATGGCGTTTATGGAAAAATATTTTACTAATTTGCTTTGGCATTTTGGGCTTTGTAACGGGTACCTATGTCAGTATATTAGAATTCCGTGCTGAATTCAGTAGTAAACATTAATAAGTTTATTCTTTTGTTTTTTTTATTTAAGTATTCTGTGTTAATTTCGTTTTTTTTTTTAACAATAACTTTTTTTTTTAATGTTGACAATTATTAAAGAAAAAAATTAACATTTTTAATATTATTTATATTAATTTTGTTTATTTAATTATGAACAAATTAAAGAAAGAAAGCATAAATAAATATTTAAATAAATAACATTTAAAAAAAAATTAAATATAAATATTTACTAACATTTAAACATAGAAGCTGTATTATAAAACAGAGACAGGGATTTTATTTTAACAAAAACAAAAGTAACTCAAATTTGTATAAAAAATATTTATTTAAACTAAACAAAAATCTAACCTATAAAATGCTTAAAGCCACCAAGATCTTTTAACAATAGTTTTATGCCATAAATAATAATAATAATAATTACAGTTGTATTTAAAAACAAATTTTCAAAAAAAAACTCCTAAATTTCATTGTTTGCTGGTATTTATTTCATATAACAAAAACAATTTGTTACAGCTAACAATTTCTAGCCTCAGCTGTTTTAAATTGTTTGCTGTAATCAAATTACTTTAGACTGAACTAAATATTTGCTTAATCTTTTATTTAATTGCATATTTTTTTTGTATATGACTATAAATTGGCTTTATTTAAGTTAGTTTAAGTTTAAAAAAAATATCTTGTAAATTATTTAAACCAAAAACTAACATGGCAGCTTAAATTTAATATATTACTAAACAAAGTTTAGTTGGCAAAATAAGTATTTACTAAAAATGTTTTACTAAGATTTCAAATACTTTGAATGTGATCCATTTTGTTAATGCTGAAACTATATAGAAACTAACTGTAAAGCCCCATTAGTGAACACAGCTGATTTCATCTTTAAGCTTAAATTTCTATACTTACTTTAAAAAGCTTGTTTTTACAAGAACCAGAAACTGTTTTGTGGAATTATATAGACTTTAGAACGTCTATTTTATACCAAGAACTTATTGAGAAGAAAATTCAAAACGTTTGACATTATTCCGGATTTTGAGCCTCTTACAAATTTTACAATTTTATATAGGGGAAAGAAACTGATTTGCGACTATATCTACATTGATAATCAGATACCGATTTTAACATTGTTATAATTAAACTAAAGCGCGAACAAAATTTTTGTATTTAGTCCGACTTTTTCTTAATGAATTCTGGATCCCATCTGGTATAGATGCGAATAAACTTACTATTTTGTCGAACTATAAATTTGATATAATTAAAAGTGTAAGATCAAGCCATCTGTCATTATACCGAATTTTCTCACTTTCGCTTACTTTTCAGAACCCCCAGAAAATTTGCAATCATTTTATGATTCAAAGAAGGATTCTTTCATTGTTCCAACTGTTTGCACACTTTCTTCTCAAGACCCTCTCTAAATTTAATAACAATAATGTTACGATTCGAAGAAAACGGAATCATAACTAACAGTTTCACTAAATTTTATCCCACTTTCTCTGCAAGTTTGTTATGATTGTTCCGATAGACTTATTCAGAATCCGGTTGTACTACTGATCGAACTAAGAACTCTTAATTTACAATAATGTTGAGATTCAATGAAAACGAAATCACAAATAACAGTTTCATCAAATTTTATCCAACTTTCTAAACATAAATTATCAGAATCCCACCGCAAGTTTCTTTTAATTGTTCCGATAAACTTTTTTCAGAATCCGGTAGTACTAAAAACTTTAAACTAGAAACTTGATATCAATTAAAGTGAAGGGTCAAATCATAAAACCGATTTCATGTCGCTGATACTTTTTCCCATATACATTTATGAAAATCCCTATAAATTAGATTAATAATTCGGGGAAAGGAAAACTGAATTATAACTGATTGTGAGAAAGTATCTGAACAGATAGAAATCTGCTTTAGTTTCGACTTTGACAGAAGGCCTTAGTTCCGACTTTAATTTTTTAATAGCAAATCAATTTTAAAGCCAATCAAGTCCTTGTCTTATAAAATAGTTCATTTATCAGGTTCAAGAGATTTATTTCACGATGTCGGTTTTCAAAATACTCGTTCCTTTATTAGAATCCCCTTAATTTAGATTAATTATTCGGGGGGAAGGAAAACTGACTCATAACTGTTTGTAAAAAAGTATCTGAACAGATAGAAATCAGTTTTAGTTTTGACTTTGACAGTACCCTTAGATCCGACTTTAATTTTTTAATAGCAAACAGAAGCCTTTAGTTCCGACTTAAATTTATTACCAGCAAATCAATTTTAAAACCAATCAAGTCCTTGGTTTATATAATAGTTCAAGAGCTTAAGATACTTCTTTAAGGGAATCCATATATACAAGTTTACAATAATTATACCAAATAGCTGAAACATAATTACTTTGGTAGGCGAGTATAGAGTTCGGCAGTCGTTTAAAGATTCTCACAGGTTCATGGTCTCGACTTACGAATTCAAAATAGTTTAAAAATTACTAAATTATATAACAGCTTTTGGACTCAAAGAACTTTATCGACTAAAATAGAAGAACAGGGACAAAGAGGCCTCTTTTCGAAGATTGTCTCTAGAATTAAACAGATAAAGAGAAAACGAAACTATTGGAAGTAAGAACGAGATTTCTGGGTTAGTAACTGGTTCCAGTTTTAGACGTGTATGTTAAAAAGAGATTTCTGATTTCCCAAAGCATTGAGTGAGAAGATTTGCGTGAGAAATTTTTCAAGTTTTGTAAAAATTTTAAAGAAAATTAATATAAAAGAAAATTAACAATTAACTAATTACATAACTAGTTACTTGGAAGCAGAAAAGTTAAAAATTGACTCTGTAATATCTATTAACAAATTTTCTTTATTAATGTATAGAAAATGTTAGAAATTTATCATTATGTTTAAAATGGATCATAATTCAAAGCAAAAACTGACAAAATACATATTTTTTTTAATTTTCATTATAAAGATTTTCATTTACAATTTGAAAAAAGTACAATTTGATAAAAAAAATACAACAAAAAACACAATAAATAGTTTAAGTAAATAGAAATTTAATTAAACAATAAATCATTCAGCCAAAAAGAATTTTAAATATTTTTTGGCTGGAGGACAAAATGTTTTTTATACTAACTTAACATAAACAATTAAACAGACAATACCCAATAAACAATTCAAAAAGAAAACAAAAAATTTTAAATTAATTAACACAGATATGTTTACAAAAGCCACAAATTGAAAAAAAAACACAAATAAAATTTTTCTAAAAATTATTATTAATAATAAAAATGTTTATTGGGTTAATAATAATATTTAGACACTAAAACTAAACTTAAATAGTTATTAATTATAACAATTGAAGAAGAAAAACATAGAAACTAAAGTATTGAAATTGCAAACAATGTAGTCAGTTAAGGTTTGAGTTTAATTATTTAATTAGGAATTTAAAAAAAACTTATTTCTTTAATTAATTAAAAAATGATTAAACGAAATTCCTAACAAAAACAAATTAACCAAAACCCATAACTAAATAGTACCTAGTGGCTGTTATTTTTATAAAATTATTTTTAAATAATTTTAAAATAATTTTCTTTAATTTTAATTAAATAATTTCCTTTTTTTGTGTTTTTATTTCGAATTGTAATTATAATTAAAAAAGAAACCTTTTTATTTCATTTAATGTAAAACCTATAAAATTGTTCCTATATTTTACAATTATTACTTCTTTTTAATAATTGTTAATTATAAGACAATAATTAATTAAAAGTAAAGTTAAAATTGGAAATTTTTTAAAATTTTTATTATTTTTTTTTAAATTTTCAATTTAAACTTTAATTTTATATGTTTAATAAATATTTAAAAAATTACCATAAGAAAAAAGCTTTAACCAAAATTTTTGTATAAAAAAAATACCTAACCTGTTTGTGTAAAAAAGACCAAAATACATATTAATTGATATTTGTTTTTTTTAATTTATATAATAATTTTAATATTAATTTTTTTTGAAAATAGTTTGTATAATTTTTGAGTTGCTTTAATTTTAAATTCATAATTTTTATTTAGACATTTGCTCCGTAAAAATAAAATCTTATCAGTTTTACATTTATTGTAAACTTATTTTATAAATAAACTTGAAATTAAATTTTTAAATAAATAAAATTAATTTAAGATTTAAAAATAAATAGCTTTTGTTGTGTTTTATTTCAAAATTATAAGATTATTAATAGAAATCGCTAAAAATGAAGTTTTTTTTCTCTTTAAACTGTTGAAATTTGTTTAATTTTAGTATTAAATAGAGTCCTATAGTTGAAACGAAAAGTCGACTTTTCGACTTTTTGCATTTAGTTAAATGTCGATTTTTCGACTTTTTTCATTTAGTTGAAAGTCGATTTTTAGACTTTTCGGCTATATTTTTACTTTTTTGGAATTTTTCGACTATTTTAGAGTTTTTAATTTTTTCTACTTTTTAGAGTTTTTGACATTTTTCCACTTTTTTAAATTTTTTTCTACTATTTTCGTGTTTTTGACCTTTTCGACTTTTTTCGACTTTTAATTTTTTTTAATATTTTCGAGTTTTTCCGACAATTTTAGAGTTTTTAACTTCTTTCCACTTTTTTTTTAAATTTACGACTATTTTTGACTTCTTTCTACTATTTTCGACTTTTCGAATTTTTCCGACTATTTTAGAGTTTTTGACTTTTTTTCCATTTTTTTTTAAATTTTCTATTTTTGACTTTTTTCTACTATTTTCGTTTTTTCGACCTTTTCGACTATTTTTTGCTTTTTTCGAATTTTTCCGACTATTTTAGAGATTTTGACTTTTTTCCACTTTTAATTTTTCGACTATTTTTTACTTTTTTTCTACTATTTTAGTGTTTTTGTCCTTTTCGACTTTTTGACTATTTTCAACTATTTTTTTTTTTACTTTTTTCGAGTTTTTCTGATTATTTTAGAGTTTTTGACTTTTTTCACTTTTTTAAAATTTTAGACTTTTTTAACTTTTTTCGACTTTTTACGACTTTTATTTGCAAAGTCGACTTTTCGACTTTTTTCATAGACGATAGTCGAATTATCGACTTTTTGGAACAAAATAGTCGACTTCGACTTTTTTCGACAAAAAGTCGATTGTTCGATTATTCGAAAGTCGATATATAGAACCCTAGTATTAAGTTGTAATTTTTTTTAGCGATTAAAATATGGTTGACAGCACTAAAATGTAAAATTGATCATTGTAGAGGTGTGTGTCTCCACTAGATGCACCAGCAAAAGTATTGCAGAAGTCCGGAAGGTGTCACTTGAATGTCCTGAACATATCTAGAAGATGACGACTTGCTATAAATGGCACCGGCAAGAAGCTAATTTAGTTTGTCTGTAATTGTAATATTTTTAAAGCAGATAAATCTTTATAAATGACTTTGAAACAGTAAAGAATAATAATAGTAATTTATAAATGATCGTAATGTTTATTGAAAATTTAAATTAAATCCATTATATTGTAATAAACAATTCAACATAGTAGTAAATGATCGTTATGTTTATTGGGCATTTGAGCAAACAACCAAATCCAAATATGTTTATGCGATCAACTGTAGTTGTCTGGCAACTTTATAATTGTTTAAATATTGAAGTGATCTTTTTTGTGTGCCTCAAGATATGCTTTAAATTTTATTAAGTAAAAGTAATGAGGAGGTAATGCGGATAAAACAGTTTCATTTCATTGTCAAAAGAAAAATAAACTAATGCAATATTGAAATTTGAAAATATGCACATCGGAATAGGTATATAACGTTCTATATATAGATGCAAGGGCAATAAGCTTGTTTGGTAATGTTTTTAGCGCTTCAGAAGTCCTACAACCACCTTAAAGTATACCATTAACTCAGCATTATTTACGAAATTCAATCACCCAGATCATGATAACTTTATGATCTACCAGTTATTGGTGTTACTGAAATCCGGGGGAAAAGACGTACTAGCAATGTACATATCTAGTCTGCCAGGATTAAAATTGGAGTCAAGTGTATAATCGGCTATTTATTGGTATGATTCGATCTGGGTCGAATAAGGGATCTTTATAATCTGTAACATGGGAATCGGTAGTACACAGGTTTCAGACATTAAATTGTCCTGGTGATGGCTGAGGTTAAAACCTAAACTCGAGGAAGAGAATGTTGGTTCAAAGGCTAATGCACGTTAATTGTTGTCGAAGCATTGGAAATAAGTTGGTATTAAGTTTTAATAATGCAGGATAGAGTGAGTGTTTCGTATGAATGAGAAGTATGCTGAGTTTTTCTTTCTTATCCGGGTATGTTCCGAGTTTACCCTCTTCATATGAGAGATGAGCATAGTGTGTTCTTTGCCAGTGAGTCTTCGGCTTATTAATTTGATTAATTTTCCGGTCAACCAATGATGTCAGTCGGTGCTGCTCTACAAACAACAATGGCACAGCAATGATCAGAGATTAGAGAGCTGTAGAACTTCATCAAGTCAAGTACTTGTACCTGAACAGGCAGATCCATTTACCCAACATGCCACAAGCGTATATGAAAGAAACTAACTAACTAACTAACTAACTAACTGACTAAATGACTAACTGACTATCTGACTATCTGACTAACTGATTAATTGATTAACTTACTAACTGACTAATTGACTCACTGACTAACTGACTGACTAACTAACTAACTAACTAACTAACTAACTAACTAACTAACTAACTATCTCACTAACTTAATTTGTAAAGAGGACAGTGACTATCGAAAGTTCTTTTTCTATATTCACCAGCTAGACAGAAATTCTCCAAATCCTCCCATTATATTTATGTTCAATAACTAAAAATAAAGTTAAGAAAATTTCTTACAATTAATAAATCTATCAATATTTTTTTTAACAACTTCCTAACACAAATTTACAAACAAACTGCCCGGGACTAAATGTAAATTATAGACAAAATGTTTTCTAAACAAATAAATAAATCTAAAACAAAATACAATTCTAATGGCAAATTGTTAAATAATGGTTAATAACTCAAGTTTTACACAACAATAAATATGGCTTAAAAGGATAGATTTTAGTTGGAACATCATCAACTTCATCTTCAGCTATTCACTTGTTTTGTGTCTAACTTAAAGATTTAAACACACTTATTTACTTTTTGTTGCTTGAATGGATATTTTATGGTAAAATTTGAAATTTGAAACTAATAACAATAATCAAATAATCAACAAATCGAAAACAATCATAGAAGTACATTTATCACCGTGTACTTACCTCCATATATATACATACATACACATACATATGAATGTACAATCGGTTCGGGCAAATAAAGATGCAACTCATCGATAAATTTATGGAATTGCAAGAAAATCCATTGAAAATCTACACAAAATAAAATATTCGTTAAAGGAGAAAAACCAACAAAGAAATCAATAACCAAATAAGCTAAAATGCATTTGAGAAAAAACAAATATTTAGAAGCATATAAATTGCTTATAATTTAATAAAGGAATTGTTGCTGAAAAAAAACCGAAACTAAAGAAATTGAATGAATAAGAAAAAAAAAAAACTTACAGGAATAAAGTCCATTCCGTTCGAATAGTTAAGTTTTGTCTATAACGCCACTAGCTATCATTTCAGGCTTAGTTGCCAAAAGGTTAATCAGAAAAGTCAAGAGTCAAATTTGTTGAAATGTCTGTCGTTTAGTTTCTCTATGGATCAGACCTTAGGTGTGAATTGAAGTAATATCAACGCAATAGTTATTTACAAAATATACATGTAAGTATTTTCTTTGATAATTTCAGAGTGGAGCAATATGAGGCACTTACTTACATACATATTTACTTTAGTGGGGAGGGTATATATTAGGCATGTGCTGATGTTTGTAACATACAAAAATATTCATCATATACCCCCCTTAAAGTATACCAATCGTGTTAAAATCATTTTCTGAGTCGATTAGACTATGTCCGTCCGTCCGTCCGTCTGGCTGGCTGTCATGTAATCCTTGTGCACAAGATACAGGCCTTAACTTTCAAGATAATTGGATGAAATTTGGCTCACAAGCTTCTTTTGTCTCAAGGCCTATTGAAAATGCTTAAAATCTATCCATTATTCCGACTTGCCCCCATACAACCATACCCCTAAGTAGGGCTCATAATTAAGTTAAATGTTCTATTATGTCAACAAAAGTCTACAAAACTTAATTTTATAGAAATTTAAATCACACTACCGATTTTTGTAATGATCGATCGGGCTTCATTTGTACCTAGCCCCCATACAAACTCTCCTTCAGAAAATTCACTTACAAATACTAATAAAACTTTTAAATTCCACATAAATAAATTTAAAGTAGACTTAACTTTCCCTAACAACATTTATAAGGATAGGGCCATATTTTCCCCTACTCCCCTTTGAGCCTTCTTGTAAATAATCCAAGAATTATCATTTCTTTAATTTAAAAATTTTCAAAATTTCCTAAAAAGCACTTTTTGTCAATTGTTTCTTTTTCTACCCAGCAAACATGTGTAAAACGAAGTACTTCCAAAAGAATACCATGTATCACCATTTTAAAAATAGCACTAAGTGAAATTGTTAACCTTCTGTGGAGGTAATGTTTATTGACTTCCAAAGAAGTGAAAATAATTTAATTTTGTTTAAAATTGAAGGTATATTTTTTTACTGAAACTTTTTTGTATTAAACCCATTTTTTTTCGAGTTGATTGATAAATGCTAGTATAATATTTATTTACGTTAATATTATTAAAATCAAATTATTTGTATTTTATAATACTTGAATTCAACTTCCTAATAAAATCCAAAAAAGAACATACAAATGACTTTCTGAGAATAGCTTCAGATATAGTGAATTTGGAATCAAATAAAAAAAACAATACTCCTATGAAAAGCTTGTGTTAAAATCATCACTTCTTTAAGTCTTTTTCAGTACTTCCATGGAGTAAATTCTACTTATTTTTTGCTTCGCTGGAAGCTATGTTTTTGCTGGGTATTTATATCATTTTTGACAATTTCTCTTTCCACAAAAAAATTTTTTTTGAAAATTATTCTTTTAAAGAACATTTTCTAAAATATTCTTTTTTTATAGCAAAATTTTCGAAGTTCTCTAAATATAAAAAAATATTGCGAAATTTTCTCTTTTCATAGAATTTTTACTAAAATATAATTTTTTTGTTTTTTTTTTTTTAATTTCTTATTCACAGAAAAAACTGAAAATGAGTTTTAATTATCAAAATAATTGTATCAAGCAAGTTTTGCACCTATAACCAAAATGATGATATCAATTACCAAATTTGTAAAAAAGTAAAAATATATATTTTTTTTCCAAATAACGAATTAATCAGAACAATTAATGTCAATAATTGAGACAAGATTTAAAATTGATTAATTCATTAATTGTATAAATTAAATATTTAATAAATATAAAATTGATTTTTTATTAAATTATTAATCAAATAAATTAAACTGTTTGATAGAGAATTTTTTATAAATCAATTAAGATGGTGATTCAAACAATCAAATTATTAATCGATTACACACAACGTTAAAGGAATACTAGACCTTTAACAATGCGTTCAGCATTTTCAAAAATTATCACTTTATTGACACAATTTAACATATAAAGTGTTTCATAAATTGTAAAGAAACTTGAATATTATATGCCTAAAATTTTATGGACTATTTAAGAATTATAAATATTGCTAGCACAAAAATTAAAAATAAAATATTTAAAAAAAATCTAAAATGGAAAAGAAGGCCAGAAAAAATTTTTCAATCAATTAAAAAATTAATTGAATTAATTAAAAATTTAATCAAAATTTTACACTTTAGTTTCAAACAGTTTCAAAAAACGAGATAATTAAGACAAATAAAAATTTGCTTAAATAAAAAATAAAGAAAATTAAAACATGTTAATTGAAAATAAACTACCGATAATTTTTTCTGTGTTTGTAATTTTATTAATTATTCTGAAAATTTGTATATTTTTATAAAAAATTCTGCGAATGTTTCACTGTTTTTCAAGGTTCTTCTTTCTATAATAAATTCTGAGAAAATGTGTGTTTTTATAAAAAATTTCACTTTAAAAAGATACATTTTTGTTTCTCAATTTAAAAAAAAAATATGAAAATTTCTCTTTCAATAGAAAATTTTACAAAAATTTCTATTTCTACAGAACATTTTTTAGATATTTTTTTGCTTTTAATAAATTTTTCTTTTAAAATTTAATTTATTTTTCTTTAGTTTTAATAAACATTTTTCAATTATTTTTCGCAATCTTTTCTTTTACCAAATTTTTGCAAAAATGTATTTTATAGTCATTTTTGCAAAGTTTTCTTTTTATAGAAATTTTTCGAAAATTTCTATAGATAATTTTACAATTTTTAATTGAAAATTTTTCAAAAATTAATTATTCTCTTTTTATAGGAAATTTTTTGAAAATGTCTCTTTCTGTAGAAAATTTTAAGTTCAGACAGTTGTTATGAGCTAGCTCAAACCCTTACCTCGACAATAATGTCGCCCAACTACACTACTGTTGATTCGGCAACAGCATATAAAGAGACGTAATTGGTAGTCTGAGACACGGATCATATTAATTGACAAGACTTCATTTCAGTGGCCACAAAGACCCACTGTAATAGAGTGAGCATGTTTTAGAGTAAACTGTAACGCACTTAACCATGTAGAGCAGTGGCGACCTTGCTCCACAACTCCGTATATTCTTGCTAAAGCATAATTTAGTACACAATCACTCTATCCGCCAAATCAGTCAATTACTCTATCCGCTTTATCGAATCAGAGTAGACATCGGAATGCTCCAGAAAACACTAGAAAAACTATAACTAGATCACTCAATCTTTACATTAACAGCTCAAATCCAACAGTTTATCCTTTTAGCATCTAGGAACGATAACACAAAAATATATCGTGAAAATAATATTTCACCGTGTATCAATCTTTAAACCAAGCACCCTCTTCCTAAGAATTTGGGTTTACCACAGATAATACGTGGATCCCGAAGGTGCCTCAAAAAACTGACCATATTATGTAGTGCTCTGGCTAAACCGTTTTCCAAATCATTCAAAGTCAAGCTAAAGATTGAAATGTAAACACCAGTTTAAAGTCCACGCAGACTAGAGGTATTGGTAGCACCTCTTGACACCTCTTAATGTATGTATAAAAATATTTCGGACATACATCTCTAAGAGGTATCCTCAGATTTATAATAAATTCGATTCGAAAATAACTAGTTACAAATGTGGTTACCCGGATTTAAAACTGACTTTACAGTTAATTTTTATTTTAACTAGTACACTCACATACTTAATGCTCCCTTAACAGCTCTTTTTATCATTCTATCTAAAATGCAAATACAAATATCAATATTTATTTAAAAAATTTCTAATATCGACTAAGGTTAGAACCCAAAACTAATTCCTCTTTAAACACCTGCTATAGACAATTGGCTACAACTCCTATTCAAAAAAATTAATTAATGTTATTAATAACGACCACTCATTACCAGGTAATGTATGAAATAACTACAATACTCATTAGCAAAATTTGGTTTCCCTTTATACTGGTTGCATAAGATTAACTAGTACAAAAAATTTTAATATTTTGTAGTTCTCTGCTTCATAGTTTTAGTTAAAACTCTCTGGTACAAGAGCGACAAGTATGTATGGTTGAACACAATCCTTTTTTTAAGGTTGTACAACCCAAACACCAATAATTGATAAGAATTTGTTTAGGTATAAAAACAACATTATTCCAATTTATTTAGACAAAAACAAATAGTAATAGTTAATATCTATTGACATTTATTATCTAAAGGATTTTATTACTATAGAAACCCCATAACAAGCAAAAGTTTCACACGCCGTTTTAACGATTAACACTTTAAAATTATTAAACTTTTATTTAAAACAAACAAAATTAATAAAACTGTAATTCAAAACACCAACGAGCAAACCTATCAAAAATGACGATGATGATCATACATTTTTACATTTGTAAAATAATCAGATACAAAACCCAAGATACAACTTACAAGCATTTAACTTACCCTTTCTCCAAATCACTACAATCACTCATATTCACACTTGTTATTCCGTTGTTTTTCTTTTCTTTTTTTTTCTGTTTAGTTTTTCTCTATTTATTTGTGAATTTTCATTTATGCCAACAAAAATATAAATTTTTTTTTTCAAAACTAACAAACAACAAACTGATAAAGTAGATAGTTGGTTGTATTTGTATATTTTTGTAGTTTATATTTTGTTGTAAAGTCTGCTTACAAAAAAAAAAAAAAAAAACAAAGTTAAATAATTCGTTATACACTTGTAGATGTTAACACATGCTGCTGTTTTGATGGCAGTAAGGATAGATGGATGGACAGACGAAAAACCAAATGGACAGAGAGTCCACATCTAACTAAGGATAGATATGAAGTGTTTTTTTATACCAGGTAATTTTATGCCATATCTTTACAGTGGATTGGCCTATAGTCAAACACACATTCATACATTATTTAGAGTGTTTTATGCATAAAGCATTTTAACTTGTAAAGAAATATCATAAAAAGACTGACAAAAAGTCGTGATGTTTTTTTATATTGTTTTTGACAGTGTTATAAAGGAACTAAATCATCGAGCAACTCTTTTTATATACTTTAATTAAGTATGAACTATCTGTTTATAGTAAATTTTATAATCAACAATATAGTCTACTACATAGTCTAGACTTCAATATTCTTTAGTCTATAGGTTGGACTTTAGATCAGTATATAGCCTAGACTATAGATCTGTCTATAGCATAGAATATAAATCAGTCTATAGCTTAGAATATAGATCAGTCTATAGCCTATACGGTAGATCAGTCTATAGCATAGACTTTAGATCAGTATATAGCCTAAACTATAGATCAGCCTATAGCCTAGACTATAGATCAGTCTATAGTCTGCACTACACTTCAGTCTATAGCCTGGACTATAGATTATTCTATAGTCTGGACTATAGACTACAGACTATAGATTAGTCTATAGTCTGTACTATAGATTAGTCTATAGTCTGGACTATAGATTAGTCTATAGTCTGGACTATAGATTAGTCTATAGTCTAGACTATAGATCAATCTATAGTCTAGACTATAGATCAATCTATAGTCTGGACTATAGATCAATCTATAGTCTGGACTATAGATCAGTCTATAGTCTGGACTATAGATCAGTCTATAGTTTGGACTATAGATCAGTCTATAGTTTGGACTATAGATCAGTCTATAGTTTGGACTATAGATCAGTCTATAGTTTGGACTATAGATCAGTCTATAGTTTGGACTATAGATCAGTCTATAGTTTGGACTATAGATCAGTCTATAGTTTGGACTATAGATCAGTCTATAGTCTGGACTATAGATCAGTCTATAGTCTGGACTATAGATCAGTCTATAGTCTGGACTATAGATCAGTCTATAGTCTGGACTATATATCAGTCTATAGTCTGGACTATATATCAGTCTATAGTCTGGACTATAGATCAGTCTATAGTCTGGACTATAGATCAGTCTATAGTCTGGACTATAGATCAGTCTATAGTCTGGACTATAGATCAGTCTATAGTCTGGACTATAGATCAGTCTATAGTCTGGACTATAGATCAGTCTATAGTCTGGACTATAGATCAGTCTATAGTCTGGACTATAGATCAGTCTTTAGTCTGGACTATAGATCAGTCTATAGTCTGGACTATAGATCAGTCTATAGTCTGGACTATAGATCAGTCTTTAGTCTGGACTATAGATCAGTCTATAGTCTGGACTATAGATCAGTCTATAGTCTGGACTATAGATCAGTCTATAGTCTGGACTATATATCAGTCTATAGTCTGGACTATATATCAGTCTATAGTCTGGACTATAGATCAGTCTATAGTCTGGACTATAGATCAGTCTATAGTCTGGACTATAGATCAGTCTATAGTCTGGACTATAGATCAGTCTATAGTCTGGACTATAGATCAGTCTATAGTCTGGACTATAGATCAGTCTATAGTCTGGACTATAGATCAGTCTATAGTCTGGACTATAGATCAGTCTTTAGTCTGGACTATAGATCAGTCTATAGTCTGGACTATAGATCAGTCTATAGTCTGGACTATAGATCAGTCTTTAGTCTGGACTATAGATCAGTCTATAGTCTGGACTATAGATCAGTCTATAGTCTGGACTATAGATCAGTCTATAGTCTGGACTGTAGATCAGTCTATAGTCTGGACTGTAAATCAGTCTATAGTCTGGACTACAGATATGTCTATAGTCTCGACTAAACATCAGTGTATAGTCTATTTACTCAAAAGTCTAGACATAAGTCTAGTCCTTCTTATGTTCTATAGTCCACCAAATATTCTGAATTGTAGAAAAGTCAAAGGTAAAGTATAAATTATTTTCAGGTCTTTAGTCTAGTAGAAAGTACTGATTACATTCCATTCCACTGATTACATTCCATTACTTCACAGTATACCATGCTTAAAACAAAAGCAATTTCATAACTCATTCAGATCTTTCACTAAGTTTTTTTTTTTCTTTTTTACAAATTTTGATTATGTTGAACTCTTTTATGTTATCAACACTTTCCCCCCCAACCTGTACTTTTGAGTAATCAGCTTTTGCAAAAAACAATATAACAAATAAATATTAAAAAAGTATTGTATACACAAACAAAGATTACAATTTATTTTATTTTTCATCATGTTCTGACGATGAGTGAGTGAGTGACTGAATAGTTTTCTTTTTTTAGTGGGTGTAAATTTTTCCCACGCTTAACCCCATATAGAGTTTCATTATTACACAATGTTGTGTTCTTTTCATTTCTTTTTTTTTTTGCAGTTTTTATGTTTATTTCTGGATTTCGAAAGCCATTTAGTAGAATTTCATACTTGAAATGTATATTTCAATTTTTCTCATGATATCAGGCATAAGACTAACACTATATAACAACCACTCACTCATTCTAGTGGGTGCTTTTGCGCGTTTCCAATTGCACTACGAAGTGTTTGTTGTTGATTCGCGTATATGCGAGCAGAAATCAGAAACATTAAATAAAACACCTGAGTAAATATGAATATGTATCTACTTGGGAAAACAAGTAAGTATGAATGTGTGTGCTTCTTATTTTATGGAAAGAAGAGATTGTTTTATTACTCGTATTTTTATTGAGCTTAAAGTTCTTAATTCTACAAGTATATTTGTTTCACAAAATCGTGTGAAAATTTTTTATCATTTGCAAAATAAAATTATCGAAATAAATTTTAAGAAATACGTTTTTTTTGTGAAAAGTATGAGAAATGTAAATAAATATTGTGATATTTTTTTAAGAAGGTCGTTTATTTTTTACTGATAAACAATTTATGTATGGATTTTAAAACAAGCAATTTTGAATACATACTTGAGACTGTTGATATCGAGATTATTGAGCTCTTGTGATGAATTTATCTGTAATTGAGAATAAAAAGGGTTTAAGTTATTATTTTTTTAGAAGGACATTTTAGAGATAAGTGTAACTATATTTTTTAATTTAATTAATTGTGAGAAAATAGTTTTTAATGCCTCATAGTCCATATTAGTTTGAACTTTAATTTAAATCTATAGTCTGGACAATAGTTTAGGCTTCTCTATAGTTTGAACTTTTCTATATTCTTAGCTACATCCGAGATTATAGACCATTTGATCACTTAATCTACTATCAAAACTATAGTCCAGTCTATACACTAGATTTTAAATTATAAACCAGGCCACATACAAGACTAATAATCTCTTGTGTTTAGTAGACTATAGTTGATACCTCACTGTAGTCTAATATAATTTTTAGACTATTGAGACCTCACTGTAGTCTAAAACAGTTTTTAATTTATTGGATGGAATAAGATATAGTGCAGTCTATTTTCTGGACTGTAGATTAGTCTATAGTCTGGACTATAGATTAGTCTATAGTATGGACTATAGATTAGTCTATAGTCTGGAATAGATTAGTCTATAGTCTGGACTATAGATTAGTCTATAGTCTGTACTATAGATTAGTCTATAGTCTGGACTATAGATTAGTCTATAGTCTGGACTATATAATAGTCTATAGTCAGGACTATAGATTAGTCTATAGTCTGGACTAAAGATTAGTCTATGGTCTGGACTATAGATTAGTCTATAGTCTGGACTAAAGATTAGTCTATAGTCTGGATTATAGATTAGTCTAAAGTCTGGACTATAGATTAGTCTATAGTCTGGACTATAGATTAGTCTATAGTCTGGACCATAGATTAGTCTATAGTCTGGACTATAGATTAGTCTATAGTCTGGACTATATATTAGTCTATAGTCTGGACTGTAGATTAGTCTATAGTCTGGACTATAGATTAGTCTATAGTCTGGACTATAGATTAGTCTATAGTCTGGACTATAGATTAGTCTATGGTCTGGGCTTTAGATTAGTCTATAGTCTGGGCTATAGATTAGTTTATAGTCTGGACTATAGATTAGTCTATAGTCTGGACTATAGATTAGTCTATAGTCTGGACTATAGATTAGTCTATAGTCTGGACTATAGATTAGTCTATAGTCTGGACAATAGATTAGTCCATAGTCTGGACTATAGATTAGTCTATAGTCTGGACTATAGATTAGTTTATAGTCTGGCCTATAGATTACTCTATAGTCTGGACTATAGATTACTCTATAGTCTGGACTATAGATTACTCTATTGTCTGGACTATAGATTAATCTATAGTCTAGACAGGTTTATAGTCTGTACTGTCATAGTTTATAGTTTATGGTCTGGACTATAGATTACTCTATAGTCTGGACTATAGATTACTCTATAGTCTGGACTATAGATTAGTCTATAGTCTAGACAGGTTTATAGTCAGGTTTATAGTCTGGACTGTCAAGAATCTGGACTGTAGACCATTTTATAGTGTCGACTATAGACCCTTTTACAGTCTGGATAAATTGAGCAGAAAAGGGTCTATAGTTCTTAATTCAATTGACCATAGACTAGACAGTAGTCCAATTTATAGTTTATTGTCTGGTGTTCTACAGTTCACTCTATACTACAGTTCAGTCTATAACCTGTGGAAAAGACTAGTCTAAGGTCTGGACAGTAGACTAGTCTTAAGTCTGGACAGTAGACTAGTCTTAAGTCTGGACAGTAGACTAGTCTTAAGTCTGGACAGTAGACTAGTCTTAAGTCTGGACAGTAGACTAGTCTAAAGTGTGGACAGACTTGTCTAGAGTTTGGACAATGGACTAACCTAAGGGTGGGCACTAGAGCAGTCTATAATCTAGACAATAAACCAGTCTAAATTTTGCACAATAACTCACTCCATAGTCCAGACAATAGACCATTCTATGTCTGGATAATAGACCAGTCTAAAGTTTTGTTATAAAAAATCTAAAATAAAATAACAAGAAACCAACATTAGTGATCACCCATAGTTATAAACATAAAATCAAATGTAGACCCTTAAATAATACTCCGATCGATAATATAGTTAAAGATTGCGATCATAATCCACTCAACTTCCGCTAGTAGCTCCCAAATTATAATTAATTTTATTTAAGTATTACACAATCTTCTTCAAACCTACATCTGTTAAAATTTAAATTGCCCTATTATGTTGCGTTTTGCCTAAGCAATTTATGACATTGGCTACTCGTACCTTAACCTCATTATTTGCAGCAATTTTTGTTCATTCGCAGCAAACAGCTACTGGAAGAAAACATACATCGCTACATACAACATCGCAATTTACATTATAAGTTTACTCAATGTAATAAATCATTACATCGATATATCGTCATACAAATGAAAAAAGAGCAACACTGATCATATGCAAGTTTTTTTTAATGTTCTTCAATTTTAAAATAAATAAAATATCGAACAGATAGCAGATACGAAAAAAACCCATCAACATCATAACCTGACTCACAACAAGTAATGACGAGCTACAAAATGTGAATGAATAAACAACAGGGAATAAACGAACATTCATGGAAGCCAATGGAAAAATGTATAAGAAACATGTTGTACTTGTTTTCTTTTTTTTGTTATATTGTCAGAGAATGAGAGCTTTTAAACAGACAATTGCATCCTGCAGGGCAAAAACTCCTACTGAAAGTAAAAATTCAATATAATATTTAACTAAAGCAAAGGAAAACAATATCTGTTTGTATGATGGTATAGAATGCTCGAATGTCTGTTTTTTATTTCTCTACAAGTTACAAGTACAAATACGCGGGCGTTAAAGTTAAATATAGTAAAGATGTAAAAGATGAAGCACCCAACACAATTTTCACTATTCGTTGACGATAATAACTATGATGTGTTTTCGTTTATTTTTTTTTTCTTTGGAGGATGTGTATGTTGCCTAGTGGGTAACTTACAATTTGTAATATTTTATTAAGGATCGTAATTAAAGTGGCCAGATTTTATATTTACAATGAAATTCTGTTAAAAATTTACTTTTTTCGCTGCATATTTGATAGACAGCTGGAATTCTACTTTTAAACATAATATTTTTTTCATGTCTTGCTATTTCCACGAGATTTTACTGGTCTGGGGACACCACTTAACATAATGTCAATCTTTTGTGATCTTAGTATTTACATCAGCTAATTAAGTACACAACACGCTTTACAAGCTGTTAAAGTTGCGACGCCTTACAAAGTATAGTGTGTAACTTGATAAATGAAAATACGCTATTTCAACTGTTTTTGACGGAAGCTATTAACGCGTTGCTGCGTAAAACGCGTGTTATGTCGTTTCACCTTAAGCATCATTTACTGTCGACCTGAGAGCAAAATTTGCGATCAGTGATCGCTTATTACATTAGTTAGTTAGTGAGTTATTTAGTTAGTTAGTTAGTTAGTTAGTTAGTTAGTTAGTTAGTAGTAGGTTAGGTTGATAGGAGGCTGTATACTACATCAAATACGAGGAAATACACAATCGGGCCTGTTGTGCGCTTCTTATCATGAGAAAAAAAGGAACTGAACTTATTTTTCATTGTTCAGAAACACAGTTTCCTGAACGTTATTCGTAATTCGTAAGAATCTTCCAATCAGTGTTAGTTATGTTATTTCCGGAATTACATCACTTCCACGATACTTCGACGAATGCCTGACAGTGGCAAATAAAGTGCTCCAGACTTTCACTGTCCTCTCCACATGCTCTACATACGTTAGAATCAGAACGTCCAATTATCATACTAACTTCAGACTTGATCATTTTAAGGAGATTTTTCGTCTTGCTTCTATCAGGGTCACCCCATAGGATTTTCATTATTTCATTATTCCAAGAAGTCTTATGAGATTCTCTCACCCATGTTTTTAGTTCAGCTTTTGTTACGCCGAATGGTTTTGCGTTTGTCAGGTTAACTGCCTTGAGCTCCCTTCCCTTTAAAGCTATTACATTCGCTCTTTCGTTACCGACTTCTCCCGAGTGGGAATCATATTTATTCTAATCCAATTTACGCATTCCGTTATTGCTCGTACTTCTGCCTGGAAGCTTGTGTTATGATTTGGTAATATGGAACCCTAGCCCCACTTTATCCCCCAATTTGGAGCTATCAGAAAAACAACGGATTCCTACTGCTATTTACTTTAATGTTCCGCTTGACCAAGACATTCTATCTGGGATCAGCGTTTCAAAGTTACTGACATATTCTGTGTCTGGTATGGGACCAGGCATGTCCGATGATGGTGTATCACCTTCCAATGTGTCCATTATACATTGATGAGTGTCCTATAACCGTTTTTGGCCTGTTTCCCTAAAGTAAAGAGCAGTTCGGCAATAAGTGCTGCCTCATATCTTAAATATGTTTCAATAGGTTGAATATATGGCAACGTTTCCAGAGCCTTGATTGAAGTAGTACACATGGCATCACTTATACTCAAGCAGCATATACGCTGAACTCCCTGTAGTAGTTTGATATTGCACTTTTTGTCTAAAGCAGTTCTAGGATGAGCTAGAATTGGTCTAATTACACTTTTATAAAACCAATTTGTCATAGTAGGACTAAGACGCAATTTCATGCCTATAGTTGTCCTACATAACTAACTAGTTAGTTAGTTAGTTATACTATTGGGTCCTCTGTTTACTCCATCCTAGTCTCCTTTAAAATTTTTGGGAGTATTTAAGAGAGTTTTGTGTTCTCTCTGCAAATTTAATGCTGGAAACTGATAATTATTGCATATGCATTGCCTCCTGGCTGCACGTGTCTAGACAAATGAACGCGAAAATCATTTCACGTTCCGATCACATCTTCTTAAACAATAAAGTCTTAATTATATTTAATTTTTCATTATCACAAGTTACTATTCCATCCACTGGTCACCCATTTCGTTCCCCACACTCACACACACACACACTAAATTCCTGACAATTTTATTTAAGAAGAAAAGTGGTTTCATTTTAATCATTATGTAAAAATAATGTTTAACCAATTGATAGAGCAACATGAAGGTGGTGTGGTGGCACCAACAGCAGCAGCCGTCACAGCATTGGTAGTAACTTACAATGGTGGACAAAACAATAATACAAACAACAAGGCGAATAAGTAGGAGACTAACTACTACTACGTATTTGTTTAATATTATGCGTGTGTGGAAATTGTGGTAAGTTGAAAGATATATACATACATATATGTATGCTTGTGTGTATACAAACAAAATATGTATGTAAAATGCTGTACTGTTTGCTGCTCATAAATCATGATACGAATATGCTAAAAAATACATGCAGAAATAAAAACTACTCTCAATACTTCAATTTTAATCTTTACTACAAATATACTCATAATCTTGTTTATACAGTCAGTTAAACGAAGACACTTTATTAAATACGGTCGTTGCAGCAGCAGCAGCAGTAGAACAGACGGACTATGGTTATGTTTGCCGGACAAACATTACGGCTGAAAGTGCTGCCTACAAAGGCAAAACAAGAAAGAAGTGTTTGGTTGGTTGGGAGTATAATATAGAGTGGGGGCTTGAAATAATATCTTGTTAATTTTTTGACATTTTTTCTTATGTTATTTATCATTTAAATGCAAAAAAAGATACAAACAGAAATAAAATGACAAAAATAAGAAATATGTTTAAAAAATATACATACTACTTTTCTTTTGATTTTATTTATTTTATTTTTTGATTTTTTTTTTCACTTTTGCATTTCCTTTTGTCTTTTGCAGTTGAAGTTTGTTTTTTCATTGAGTTTTACAAATAATTTATAGTGCAAGCAGCAACCAACATGTTGCACGAAATGTGCATAAATATAAAATACATTCTTCTTTGATTTTTCCTTCGGTTTACTATAGATGAATGAAAAACAACTTGATTTATTTGATTTATAGCAATAAATGTAAATAGGTGTGAGTGTATGTGTTTGTATTTAACAAAAAATCTATTTGCTTCCCTTTTTAAGAAATATGCAATTCGTTACGATTTCTACTCTAGGCTTGCATGTTGCAGTCAATGCGACAATTATTATGTGGGTGGTTAAATGGTGAACTAATCCTTATTATCATACAATCTGAAAATTTATTGAACTCATCTCAACTTAAGAATTTATAAATCTTTTATTTGTTTTTCCAAAGTTCCTCCTTAAACTAAGTATCTATATATATTGTCTATATCTTTTTCTTGTAATAATATTCTTTTGTATTTGGAGTTTGACCAGAAGGTAATAATAGTATTTTTTGTTTGTTTGTCCATAATATTGTGCAAAATAGACTCACGCATTTGTTTAACTCTTTCGATATTGTTTTAGCTTTTATTTGTTTGTAGTCCATTTAAGGTAAATACCAATATATATTCGATATATACTACTATATGCATGAAATTTTTGGCTTGTTTCGATGTTACATGTCTGTATTATTTGAATCACACACACATATGTGGAGAATTACACATGGTGAGTGTTGAGAATTCGTACAAAAGTGTCTAGAATGTAGATATGTCTATGGTTAAAGCGATTGTTATTTCTATAGTCCAGACTATTGATCTACCTATATTCTAGGCTAAAGCAGATCTGTCTATAATCTGAGAAATATATATTTGTATAATATAGACTATCGATCTTTCCGCGCTGTAGATCTTTTGAAGTCCATGTTATCGATCTTCTATAGTAGTCTATGGTTTTATTCTTAGGATAGTCCACATTTCAGATTATAGAATTATCCGTAGTTCAGAATACAGGGTATACCATTGTTTACTTTGTAGTCTGGAATACTGGAATACTATAGAGTAATCTATAGCACAGACTAGATAGTGTCTTATAGATCAGACTATAGAGTGTTTTACAGATCAGAATACAGAATAGTTTATAGTCCAACTTATAGAGTTATAGAGCAATTATAGAGTAGTCGGTAGTCCACACTATAGTATACAGTTATAGAGTAGTCTGAAGTCCAGGCTAAATAATAATTCAGACCATAGAGTATTCTATAGTCCAGAATATTTAGTATTATATAGTCTAGCTTATGCTTTGGACTCTATAGTCCAGACTGTAGAGTAGTCTATAGTCCAGACTATAGAGTAGTCTATAGTCCAAACTATAGAGTAGTCTATAGTCCAGACTATAGAGTAGTCTATAATCCAGACTAAAGAGTAGTCTATAGTCCAGACTATAGAGTAGTCTATAGTCCAGACTGAAGAGTAGTCTATAGTCCAGACTATAGAATAGTCTATAGTCCAGACTATAGAGTAGTCTATAGTCCAGGGTATAGGGTACTCTTTAGTCCAGAGTATAGTGTACTCTTTAGTCCAGACTATAGAGTACTCTATAGTCCAGACTATAGAGAAGTCGATGGTCCAGATTATACTATTAAGTAGTCTACTGACAAGTCTATAGTCCAGACTATTGAGTAGTCTATAGTCCAGACTATTGAGTAGTCTATAGTCCAGGCTATTAAGTAGTCTATAGTCCAGACTATTGAGTAGTTTATAGTCCAGAAAATAGAGTAGTCTATAGTCCAGACTATTGAGTAGTCTATAGTCCAGACTATAGAGTAGTTTATAGTCCAGACTATAGAGTAGTCTATAGTCCAGACTATAGAGTAGACTTTAGAGTAGTCTTTAGTCCAGACAAAAGCCTATAGTCCAGACTATAGAGCTGTCTATAGTCCAGACTATAGAGTAGTCTATAGTCTAGACTATGGACCACAAAGTTTATAGTTCAGACTGTGAGTAGTATTTAGTCCAGACTATAGATTAGTCTATAATATCTGCTCCAGGTCATATTCTTAACTATAGAGTAATTATATTCCAGATCATATAGAAAATACATATACATTTTTAATGAAAATGGGAATGTTCTGTTTCATACTTGTCTCACTGTAAGTGTATAAAAAGTTCGTATGCAGTATGAGCGTGTATATTTACTTTTTTTTTGGGGACTTTTAAAGTGTCTTTAAGCCGTTGGCAAATTTGAAATGTCAAAAGAAGAAAAAAAGACAAACACACATAGAAACCAAAAAAACTTGGAAGTTTTCAAAGTGTCTAAGGAAGTGCATATTTACAAATTGTTATTGTCCATTTCTAGAATTTTACTTGCCAATATACAATCATACAATTGTTGCACATAAATGGAAACAATGTAACGAAACACATTCGTATAAACAGGAGGGAAAACAAACTAACTACTACATACATACACATACTTAGGATACGTTTATCAAGTAATTTGCATTGAAATTTAATCGAATTTAAAGTGTTTAAGTAAATATTATCATTGTACGATAAATCGATACAAACGATATATTGTTTAAAATCAAAGAAAATCATGGGAGTTTCTAAAACGAATTGAATTTTAAACCCGCAAACTGAACTTTAAAATTGTTATTAATTTTCTATTATTATCATCACAAGTTAAATATACATTTTGAGAAGATTATTAAGAAATACCATTTAAGTGCCAAAGAATTTCTTTGTGTCGACTTTATTTTTAACTGTAACGTTATTTGAAATTCATTTTCCATTGAAAATGACATTCGTAATGAGTTTGTAATTTGTGTCGCCTTAAATGCCATCTAAGGCTAAAAAGTGTTTGTTTTCTTAACTCAAGTGGATGCCAAAGGCGCCACGTTTATTACCAAAAAAGGTGTATAAAACTCAAATACCGACATCATGTTTCATTAATATTAATCAACAACAAATATAGAAGAAGATGAAGAGAAAAATTATGAACATCATACTTTGGACTCATACAGAAATCATATAGACAAAGATGCGCAATGATACACATTGGTTTGACAAACAGTTACTGAAATGTTAATGAATATTTTTAATATAATCAATTGATGGTTAACCATATCCCCTTACACTGCTACCTTAAATCTCCTATCCAACAACCATGATCCAACAAACGATGTTTGTGTATGCTTACTGGACTTGAATTTAGAGTCTGAGGCAGAAAAACGTTTAACAAATCTGTGTCAATAGTGACAAAAAGAAAATGGGGAAAAAATAGCCTCAAACGTTAAACTATTAAAAACATGAATGACATAAAACAAACAACAAACCAACAACAATATTTGTTAGATTGATGAATGTACGACGCGTCTGGCGCATATTGAGGATTATTCGAATGTTTACTCTCAACTACTGAGCTGTTTGGTTCTTTCAAACGAAACGAAACACATGTTAAGACCACTGTTGACATTAACTTTTACAAGTTTGTGATAAGAATATTTAATTGAATTAACAGCACTATCAGCTAATAAACTACAGCAGCATTTGTTGTTGCTGCATCAGTCAGTGGCAGTTGTTGTAGCAACACAACATGTTGCTGATGTAGCTGATAATATATTGATGATGATTTCATATCAAAAATGAAGACAAATAACTTGAATGTGTTTTTTTATTTAGAATATAAGTAGAGGCCAATGTAAATGTTTAACGCCATCACTTTTCTTAAAGAATTTTATATTAACAACTGTTTAAGACCCTGATATAATTGTTTTGATATGGTAAAAAAGATTATGTATTCGTTAACGACTCCACTCTACGTAGAGATTTAGAAAGATATAAAGATTTAGAAAGATATAAGTAATGAATTTCTAATTTGTTTGAGAACCCGAAGTTCTGAGCATTTTAACCAATTACTAATCCAAAAAGATATTTTTTAACAATAGGGCTCTTCAGAGCTCTTTACATTCCATAAATCGAAAATATAGTTAAATTATTATGAGAGTTTTTCGATCTCTATTGATCTTACTGCAAACTTGAAGATAAAATCATGTTAGTTGTTCATGAAACTGATTGTTTTAAGTTCAGATTTCATTTCCTTATATAGTTAGTTCTGTAACTTAGATTTTTATCTTGATGATTTTTCAGAAAATCAGTTTGAACTTCCATAAACATGTTTGAATAACAATTCCTAATCTCCCTTTGTGAAAATGATAGGATTGACTTCCAATCGAAGTCGTTCACCAACTCATATGTTTCATTTAGAATAACTACCATCTCGGCGGCATGTTACCTTGATGGTCTACTCTTTTCTTTGTGTTTCTCTATTCTTCCGGAGCAATAAACTGGTTATAATCAAATGTATCCCTGGTCTTTGGAAACACATAATCTAGTAACAAGGGACTTGGTAGGACAGGGTTTCATACATTGTCTTGTACCGGTAATTGGTGAGGTCCCTTCGATGTGCATGTGATAGCTGTGACTTTAATCCAAACTCACGTGAAGAGAATTAAAAGATTGATACACTTTAAAGTCTTTAATACGGGATAAATTCGCTGCTGTTGTCGAGACAACTGATAACTAACTAAAGAGTGACTTTTTATGATACGGGATAGATGTAGTGGTATGCGTGCCTTACCTATCAACAGTGGTTGTGTCGGATGTTCTTTTAAGTGAGTGTGTTGGATGAATGAGTAAGATTTTCTGTGAATAAAAAAAAATTCTCACCCAATTAAGTATCGAGGAACGGAAGTAATGTTATAGCATCTCGAAAGTTATGTAACCGGGTAGCAATGATCAGAGATTAGATATCTTGAGTACTTGAGCAAATTGCATGTACCGGCAGACATATTTCTACTCTGAGATGTAAAAAGGAGCAGTGATAAGTCGTATTATATAAGCTCATTATGTGGTTGTAAAAGAACCAACCGTGAAATAAGGCCAACACGACAAGTGTTCACATTAAGGCTCTTCGATTTCTTCTCTAAAAGTTATTTCATCGAGATACTGGTTCTTATGGTTATGTTCGATCCGTTTACTTCCTTAAAGTGACTTTGTGATTAGGAAATTTGTTTTTGAAAATTGTTATACATTTGACATAATAATAAGTTTCAAAGCCATATACTGAGTATTAGGTTCTATGGGTGCTATATGAAATAGTAATCCAATTTTTTTTATAAAATATATAGTCCCCGAGAGAAACAATATGTGTGCCAATTAAAGCGTACTGTTTTAAAAATTGCAATATGCAGCTTGATTGCAAGGTTAACATGGACAGACGGACAGGAAGACAGACAGACAAACAGACGGAGGGATTGAACTGCCGAAGTACAGGCAGACAGACAGACAGACAGACAGACAGACAGACAGACAGACAGACAGACAGACAGACAGACAATCATACAGACAGACAAACAGACGGACATACATACAGACGGAGGGATTGAACTGCCGAAGTAAAGCGAATTGACATACTTAGAGACAAACATACAGACGGACATACAGACGGACGGCCAGACAGACGGAGGGATAGAGGGATGGAACTGCCGAAATTTCCTCCTGATACTTTAACAAGGCAATTACTTAAAAAATAAAAAAATCTTTCTTTTAAACAACGACACACCAACTCCGTTGCAGCAACGAAGTTGAAAGCAAATTAAAAATTAAGTTTAATCACATCTAAACAATTTATTTGTATTATAAATTTGTTTTTCTCTTAGTTTAACAACAACAACAAAAAACCTAAATAATGTCTTTTAAATTAATTCAATTAAAATGTTGCGTTTTTTTCTTTCTCTCTCTATTTTTCTACTTTTCCAACATGACACATAAAACAAAATCTATGGCACTTATTTATGGGTAATTTGTCATTTTGTATTCTTTATATTGCAATTTTTACAATTTCGTTAAGAGACCTCCTAAAGTTAGTACGTATGTATGTCCTCACTGTATAACACTCGTATTCTTTGATCTTGCACATGGATTGTTCCACAAAAACCAATCACCTGTGTGATTCCATTAGCATTATAAAAAGTTAACTTTCTAATGCTTTTATTAATTCGCTATTTTGTATTTATGTAGCTGTTTATTTAGTTTTTTTTTCGTCTTCTTTTGTTGAAAATGATGACTGCTAGAGTTGGACGTCTCTAGGAAGAGCAGCGATCGTATATATTGCCTAGAGTTTAGTGTGATTGATTAATTGTTTAATTAAGATTCCAAACAGTTATTTGAATTAGTCAACATTATTTTGTGTTTTGAAATATAAATTGATTTTGGTGATTGTTTAAAAATGTTGAGGATTTTTTTTTATTCAATTACAGGAAGTGGGTTATTAAGAGTTTTGTTTTGTGATTAAAAAAAAACATATTCAGAAGGCAATACAACGAAGGGGCAAAGAAGTATCTTTTAACGAATTTATTTCGTACAGTTTTTTCTTAATGGCTCACCACGTTTTTAACAGGTGGACGTTTCTAAACGGATCTGCTGTAGGCTGATTTTACTTAAACCTATCAATTTTATTTAAATATATTTCTTTAAAATTTAAGCCAGATTTTAACTAATAAAGTATTTTTCCATAAAGTATTTCTCTTAACTTTAGAATTTTATACATTTATTATCTTGTTTTACTAACTACAAACATATATATTTTATATAATGTGTATAGCAGACTTCCTTATCGAAATGTAATTCTTCTACTTCGTTGTCCTTATTTTACCTTTCCTAAAGACAAATTTATCAGTCCCTTTAGTCAACCAATTAATGAATATTCCTGTATAAAAATAAATGATTCATATCAAATATTTCTTATTTTTCTTCTTCTTTGAAGAAGAAGTTGAAAAAAAAACAAATACTCTACAATAATTCCAAACTTATCTCACACCCAAGAGACAACAATATGTATACATTCATTGGAATGGTGATTTGAACTTGGTATATGGTATGCCTTCAGTCACATAGACATGAATGGACATGCATTTGTTTGAGTGTAATGGTAATAAACATATTTATTCGAAATTCGATTTAAACTAAATCAAAAGAAAGAAGTTAAACATACAGAAGTTGTATGATTATACGAGGGAAAACTTTAAATGTTCTTAAAATATAGCAAACACAATTGTTCACTTCACAATAGGTGTTGTATGGTTGTATCTTAATATATGTCTTAATTTGTTAACTTATTGATTTGTTTTTGTTTCAAAAAAAATTTATTTGAAAAATGTTTATGACATACAACGATACGACATCGATTGTGAATTGGACAAATATTTCAAATAATAATTCCTATAAAACTCAAGTGAGATTTTCGTTTTCTTTCTAACAAGAATTTATATGTAAGAGTAAATGAGAAATGTTTAAAGATTTCCAAATCTGATATCTATTGTAATGCAGAAAGAAACATTATAAGAAAAATTTCAGAATTTAAAAGTTTGTATTTCTATCGAATTTTTTATCCAGCCATCGTATATGTTTGTTTTAAGACACAAACCCAAAAACAATTCAAAACATTCCAACAACAAACCACAAACACTAAGTCAGTCAAAAAGTCACATTTAACTTTATGTGTCACAAGCACACAACAACAACAACTAAAACATCAACACAAAAAGAACAATAACAAGGGTACCAAGAAACAAACAAGTAAAGAAGGCACTGACGATCAACCACGACTATATGATACCTTTTCTATTCATTCCGATGAAAACGGGATCTACGCACTAGAATGATTCAAAATTTTTCGTGAACTACAACAACAATAAAATATTCTAACTCCATATCCTTGTAGCTTTAACACCTATAATATAACGATGTCAATACCCACTGTAGAAAATGGAGAGATAAAGATACAATTATAGAGTTATATTTTAGGTATTAACCCTCGACCCTCCTATCTCCCGCCTGTAAAAGTAGTTCATCAAAAGCATTAATTTCGAACCAAAAGTCCGGCTTTAAAAGTCTGTATTGAGTTTTAGTTGTATTAAAGCTTTTGTTAAATATTGAAGCAACCTAAAGACGATTTCTTGAAAATATATTTATTGAACTCGACATGAACAATATTTAAAATTTTTTTCTTCTGTAGTGTAGGGTATGAAAAGAGAAAGACCTGTTAAAAAGTCCTAGTTAAGATTACAATATAAATATGTTAGTTTGTGCACTTACACATACAAACATGGAAGGCAAAAGGAAGGTCGTTGTTATGTTTTTGTTGTTGATGTTGATGTTACTGTATGTATTTCGAGTGCAATTATAAAAACCGCCGACAAATGCCGATAAAACTAAGATGACAAACCAACAAAAATATACAACAATAATAACAGCAACAGCAACTAAAGATGCAATGACAAAAATTGCAGAAATGATGCGAGGGAACGTGCGCCCGCTGCCGTTTTATGTATGCCGCCTTCTTAAATGCAATCAAAATGAAAAGAAATAAAAACAAATAAAAAAACAAAACAAAAATTGGGGAAAAAGTCAACAAATGAAATAAAAATTATTTCAAAAGACCGACGAACTACAGTACAACAACAGTTCGATTAAATAACAACTACAACAAGAACTATTTAAAATTTAAAAGTAGAAAGAGGAGCAACAAGCTAATAAATAAAACAACAACATTGCAATTATATTTGGTGGCTAAGGGTTAATGATTTTTCGCCGATATTTCTAATCTGGTCAACAAAGTCGTTGAAGTAGTTCCAGTTCATTTCAGTTAATACAGTTCCAGTTTACTTCTAGTTCCTCTTCGGTTCAGTACTAGTTCAGTTCTAGTTCAGTTCTAGTTCAGTTCTAGTTCAGTTCTAGTTCAGTTCTAGTTCAGTTCTAGTTCAGTTCTAGTTCAGTTCTAGTTCAGTTCTAGTTCAGTTCTAGTTCCGTTCTAGTTCAGTTCTAGTTCAATTCTAGTTCAGTTCTAGTTCAGTTCAGAACAGAAAAGTTGTTTTCCCCACACAAATACTACTTCAATATTCAGCTAAAACTAAAATGTTAAAGCGTTTGTTTTTGGTAGCACTTAATGCTGAAATTATAGTACATTTTAACTGAGCTTGATGTTGCTCTGACTATGACTACGATGATGATGATGCTACTGACGACAATGATGAAAACAATACAAAAAGACCACGCCGTGGCACTACTGTTTGCATGCAGTACGGGTAAAATGAGCATTAAACATTTCATCTTCAGTTTGAAAAAAAAACATAGTTTTAAACCAATTCAAGTGCGCGCTTTTTTAAGTTCAATTTAAAAATCAACCAAAATAAACATAAAATAAACTTTGTATTTGTTGTATGAATGTTTAGAATGGTGTAATTTGGTATACGGTAACATGTTGTCTACTATATTGGCTGGATGTTTAGATTGCTGTTTAGCCGACTGACTGGCTATAAAGTCTAAAACAATTTCTGAGACGCCGCCACAAAACTACTGTCACTTTGATTCTATTGATGCTTACAAGACTATCACCAAACCATTCCATTCTCCTTCTTCTTCCTTTTCAGAGGCTGGTTAAAAATGCACAAATAAAATGTTGACAATGTTTTGACAACTGAAAATCTATTCTAGGCGGTCGTTCGTACGGTTGTTCTTCTTTACGGTAGCTTAAGCGGTAGCAGATGAAACACACAGTCCAAAATGTTTAACTTTCAAAAACTCCAGCAAAATCGTTGGTGGTGACAGTGTCAATAATGTTGAAGTCATTTTAAAATTAACAATAAAAGAAACAATAATAAGAAAAGAGCGAATATGTCATATTGTCAAATCATTAGATGCAAAAGTAGTCATGATTAACGTGATGATGATTGCTGCTGAATGATAAAAGTTACACAAAACCAATGTTATTGAATGCATCAAAGAAAATTGAATTTCAGAAAACTAATAATGAATAAAAATATGAGCTTCTGTTTTGGAAGTAAGTAGACGATTTTAAGTTCAAATAGATCAGTCAAAATTGGGGAAAAAAAGATATTTCAAAGCAAAACTACTTGAACAGATGGAAAAGCACCAAATCGCTCGTTTAAGATTGTGATCAGTAAATATTGTAACTCTTTGTTCATAAGTTAAGCGTAATAGATAAAATAACATGATTTCATATCTATCTATCTATCTATCTATCTATCTATCTATCTATCTATCTATCTATCTATCTATCTATCTATCTATCTATCTATCTATCTATCTATCTATCTATCTATCTATCTATCTATCTATCTATCTATCTATCTATCTATCTATCTATCTATCTATCTATCTATCTATCTATCTATCTATCTATCTATCTATCTATCTATCTATCTATCTATCTATCTATCTATCTATCTATCTATCTATCTATCTATCTATCTGGAATCTGCACATTCATTCAACGAAACGTGGAACGGGCACCATTAGTTTTCTATAGAAACCTGAATTTTTAAAAAATCTCTTAAATCAGCTGTAACGTGATCTTTCATAAACCTAAAATCAGCTTAAGATCCTAGAATGATAATCCAGTGATCCAGCAAATCCCTGATCACTTTTTTTCCGACTAAAACTATTTTCATATGAAAAGTCTACAATTCTCGTAAACATTTCCCAAAATAAAACTTTTTCACGATGACTATACATAGAATACACATGTCCTTATTTTATTGGAACTGTGTATATAATAAATAAAACAAATTTCTTCCTCTAACTGATTTATCTACAAATCCACTGCCGTAATAAAATGATCATTTATACAAGAATATAAGAAACTGACATTTAAACAAAAATTTACATGCCGAATATAACGCTTAGCCAAAATGAAAATACTTAAGCATACAACACATTCACTTTAAAATTGCACAAAAAACAAAGCACAGCATGATGTCAAATCATTTTGTTGCAAACAACAGTAACAACATCAACTGGTCAACTACAGCTCCTTTAACAAGCTTCGTAAAGCAAAGTTCCATAAAACAGCATTAAAGACAGAAACAATTGATTCGCAGTAAAAAAACAAAAACAATTCGTAGACACATTACTTGAACAAATCAAGAAAAACACAAATTACACACATGACCACGATCACTACGATCATCGTAATGATGTTGTAGAAAACTCTGTTTAGGAGAGATGATGATAATGAGAATTATGGTATGATTTTTTTCCTCCATCTCTTATTAGTATTCTAGCTCTTTTGTCTTCCTTAAGCCTGAGTAATGTTCAGAGTTACACTGACTGTCTGCTTGTTGCTGGTTAGTTTTAATGTGATTTGTTTAATGTTTAAATGCTTAGATCGGTTAGGTGATTTAACAAGCGTTTAACCTTTTGAACTTTTATAGTCAGTTTTTTGGTCTTTTTGGTGGTTTGAGAATGAATTTTTTGAGTGGAAAAAAGTGGTTAGAGAAGGTAAAGTAATGGATACAATGGGGCTCCAAACGAAAAAAGGCTTGAATAGTAAAATGTTTCTTTAAGTGTATAAATAATGAACGTGCAAGTGTGTGTGTGAGATATATTAATTGGCCGATTGCTAATTTTGAATTCTTAAGATCGATGGACTTTGTAGAAGTTTCTATCAAAAAGCAATTGAATTAACCATTTTCTTTGTTACTGCCCAGCATTAGAGGACATACGCCTATGATATCTGAGGCATTGAACTTTGGGGAATACCTCAGAGTTATCTGAAATAAAACACTATAACCTAAACGCCTTTATCAGGCTTTGCAGTTTTCTTGATAAAGCAAACATCTACAGAACTGACCAGTAGTCCTTCGAGTTTAAATCACTCTTCTCTTTAAAATGAAATTGAGAGAGTGAGTTTGCCACTTTTGACTATTTATCTCTTTAGAACTTAGACGTTGGCTGCGTAAGAATTGATCTAACATTAATCACCTTGTAAATCACTTCGTAAGTGTGACTAGACTCTTTGGCCCAAAGCAAACGTTTACGCTACTTATACAAGTTGACTATGTCTAGTTGGGATGATAAGGTCTTTGGCAATTTATACTCCATTCTTGGGTGAGGAGAAATTTACGCAGAATGACTTTAATAACAACCTAAGATCATGCAAAAATCTTTTATTGACTCTATGCATAATCTGCGTTCTTGATGTTTATGTTTTACTTTCTGTTGAAGTTCCCCGGGGGTATTTTACTTTGATGAACTTTCCCTACCTTGGTGTTATTGCAATCCAGAAGAAAACAAGATCTACTCGTATCTATCTATCTTTCTATCTATCTATCTATCTATCTATCTATCTATCTATCTATCTATCTATCTATCTATCTATCTATCTATCTATCTATCTATCTATCTATCTATCTATCTATCTATCTATCTATCTATCTATCTATCTATCTATCTATCTATCTATCTATCTATCTATCTATCTATCTATCTATCTATCTATCTATCTATCTATCTATCTATCTATCTATCTATCTATCTATCTATCTATCTATCTATCTATCTATCTATCTATCTATCCATCTATCTATCTATCTATCTATCTATCTATCTATCTATCTATCTATCTATCTATCTCTTTCTTTCCTTCGAATAATTTGACATAACATCAGGCAAGAGAAACACACAGGAAAAACTTTCAGACTTTGCTTGATCTAGTTATGTGATTGTTCGGATGGTTTGCTGCTGCTGCCGTGACAACAAATACCTGACAGAGGCATGACTGTGGTAATAAGCATCAGAAACGAATAAGAGTGTCAAGTGTACGAGTATGCGGTCTTTTCGCATATGTATAGGTAGAGTGAGCGTGTCGGCAGAATGAGAAGTATGCTGGGTTTATTGAATTATTTAAATTGAATTTCCGCGAGAAAGTTAAGCAACGGGTCGGTAATGGCCAGATATTTACTCTCTGCTCGAGTACTTGTGCAAAGAATCATGTACATAAGTTGCCACCATCATGTAGGATACATGAAGGGACGACAGCTCACCCTGAATTAAGGCCAATACGTAGGTGTTTACGTAAAGCACTTTGGCTTCTTCTTTCTGTTGAGGGTGATGACATTAGATCTTTGTCTTATGACCTCACATTGTTAGAGGCTCAAGCGTTTGCGTGAATAGACGTGAATTAAGGTCAATACGTAGGTGTTTAAGTAAAGCACTTCATTTTCTTTTTTCTGTTGAGAGTGATTACATTAGATCTTTGCCTTATGATCTTACGTTTTTAGAGGTTCACGCGTTTGCGTGAAGCGGCGACAGCACACCGTGAGCTCAGGCCAATACGTAGGTGTTTACGTAAAGCACTTCGGCTTCTTCTTTCTTTTGAGGTTGAAGGTATTAGATCTTTGTCTTATGATCTTACGTTGTTAGAGGCTCACGCGTTTGCAGTAATTTTTAGGACTACATTATCATAATTTGTTGGCTCCAATTTTACGGTTGAGTAACTGCGTTTATTGAACAATTTGAGCAAATTTTGTCATAGCCACCCCATAGTGCATAACAAACCAAATAACCCATAGAAAAACTAAATACAAAAAATTAAATTTTATTTTTTATTTAACACTGATGATCATGTTTAGCACGTGTTGGACGATTGTGGCAAAAATATAATGTTGCATTCATTTGATAACTTTCCAAACTTAAAAAGTGTGCAATGTGTTGTACATACATTTTTACCATGCCACATGACAACTTTGCCAAGCCAAGCCAACCCAATCGAATCATTCTTTATAAAAATCTTATAAAAATGATAAGTTGCTAATAATTCACAAGAAATTGAAATGAAATGAGAAAAAAAAATACTCATCGATTGCCGTTTTAGTTTAGATCATAAATTACTCATGTTTTAATGTTTTTCATAAAAGTGTTAGTTTTGTATTTTTAGTTTTAGATCCTCTAATGGTTTTTGTCACATTTCATCATGAGCAATAGATCATCTTTGTTGCTGTTGTTGGTGATTTGATTGTGGCATAACCAAATTTGTTAAATGTTTTATAAAGCATAGCGTTGCAAATGGTTATTGTTTTTGTTGTGGCTTGTATCACATTACAATTGTTAAATTGTGTTTTTTTTTGTTAGAAATTGTTGTTATTTTATACCAACTACTTATAGGTGATCTTTTTCTATTGATTATTTGTGTTTATTGTTGTCTTTTGTATTTTATCTATTTCCCTTAGCGATTTTGCATGTAGATCGCGTAGCTAATTAAACGATTATTTACCATTTCTAGATTTGTTTCATCTAACCAGCCAGCTAGCCAGCCAGCCGTTTGTTTGTCCAACTATTTCAACCATTTGTAAGAGAAGCACAAAAACTCACGATCTTTATGTTTTTGTTGGCTGCTTGTTTATAGTACTCGCTACAAGTTGGAGTTGAAGTTTCGTTAACAATGTAAGTTTTTTATTCCCCATGGCACATGCCAAAAGTGGTGCTTTCGTAATGATCTCTTTTTGTTAGAGTTTAGCTAGGTTTTTATATAAAGCTAACTGCCCGGCCATAATGTTTCCACTTGCATCTCCCAGTTACGTGTATCAATGATGTTACAGAAATTAAGTTAAATTAATAAAAATGTGCTTCAAATCTTTAACATTTTTATATCTTAATAGACAGAGAGATGCATTTCAAACTAATTGTTAATACGCAAGCTTTGTTTTATCTTTGTGACTTAATGTTTAAAAAGGATAATTATTTAATAGAAAGTAAAATATATTTTATTTCATTATAAACCACTATATATTTATGTAGACAATAAATGTCTTGTTGTTGTTAATTAGAAAATGTGGGGAAATCATGTTTTTCCTTTTTCTCAGAATGAGTAAGTAGGTGTCGTATAACGGTTAGGCCCAGACTTGGTTAGATTTAATATATAATTGTTTTTACTCTATAGTTGAGACTATAGTTGACTCTATAGTCCAGACTATTGTCTACTCTATAGTTGGTAAAATAATGTAGTCTATAATTGAGACTGTTTTCCACGCTATAATCTACTCTACGATATAAGTTTCTAGTTGAAACTACTGTTTACTCTATAGTCTACTCTATAATCGAGACTATAGTCTATTCTATATTCGGACTATAGTCTACTCGAGACTATAGTCGAGACTATAGTCTACTTTATAGTCGAGACTATAACCTACTCTATAGTCGAGACTATAGTCTACTCTATAGTCGAGACTATAGTCTACTCTATAGTCGAAACTACAGTCTACACTATAGTCGAGACTATAGCCCACTCTAAAGTCAAGACTATAGTCTACTCTACAGTCGAGACAATTGTTACTCTATAGTGGAAACTACAGTCAGCTCTATAGTCGAGACTATAGTCAACTCTATAGTCGAGACTATAGTCTACTTTGTATTCGAGACTATAGTCTACTCTGTATTCGAGACTATAGTCTACACTGTATTCGAGACTATAGTGTACTCTATAGTCGAGAATATAGTCTACTCTATAGTCGAGACTATAATGTATTCTATAGTCGAGACTATAGCCTATTCTATAGTAGAGAGACTATAGTCAACTCTATAATCGAGACTATAGACTACTCTATAGTCGAGACTATTGTTTACTCTGTATTCGAGACTATAGTCTACTCTATAGTAGAGACTATAGTCTACTCTATAGTCGAGACTATAGTCTACTCTATAGTCGGGATATAGTCTACTCTATAGTAGAGAGACTATAGTATACTCTATAGTAGAGAGACTATAGTCTACTCTATAGTCGAGACTATAGTCTACTATATAGTAGAGAGACTATAGTCAACTCTATAATCGAGACTATAGTCTACTTTATAGTCGAAAATATAGTCTACTCTATAGAGACTATAGTCTACTCTATAGTCGAGACTATAGTCGAGACTATAGTCTACTCTATAGTAGAGAGACTATAGTACACTCTACAGTAGAGAGACTATAGTCTACTCTATAGTCGAGACTATAGTCTACTATATAGTAGAGAGACTATAGTCAACTCTATAATCGAGACTATAGTCTACTATATAGTAGAGGACTATAGTCAACTCTATAATCGAGACTATAGTCTACTCTATAGTCGAAAATATAGTCTACTCTATAGAGACTATAGTCTACTCTATAGTCGAGACTATAGTCTACTATATAGTAGAGAGACTATAGTCAACTCTATAATCGAGACTATAGTCTACTCTATAGTCGAAAATATAGTCTACTCTATAGAGACTATAGTCTACTCTATAGTCGAGACTATAGTCGAGACTATAGTCTACTCTATAGTAGAGAGACTATAGTACACTCTATAGTAGAGAGACTATAGTACACTCTACAGTAGAGAGACTATAGTATACTCTAGAGTAGAGAGACTATAGTATACTTTATAGTAGAGGCTACAGTCTACCCTATAGTCGAGACTATAGTCTATTCTCTATTCGAGACTATAGTCTACTCTATAGTCGAGGCAATAACATGCTCTATAGTTCAGGATATAGTTTTTCTCTATAGTCAATGCTATAGTCGTTACTGTTGTCAACAAAATAATCTAGTCTATACTATATTCTTCATCGGTAGCCATTTAATGTCATCCAAATCGACTAACCGGAAATTAAATAAGAATTCGAATCTTAAAAACATGAGCCAAAATTACATGTGAACTGAGAGTTCTCAAAATTGGTCATATCATGCATATTTTCTTACATCGGTAAAAGTGTGAGTCTTTCCTCGGACTCCTACATCCATTAGTCGTCAGAGTACGAGTAATGGATGGAACGAGAACACACAAGAAAGGAAATAAAAAAAAAACTCAGGATCAGAATCACTCCGTGCTTATTGAAGCAAAATCAAAATTAATATCACTTGTCTTAAAGAAGCGTCTGATGACGATATAAGATGAAATCTTTCCATAATATTAGGTAAATTTACTACAACTCATTCATTCTTGTTGTGAGCCATTAAATTACAAAATTAAATTTTTCCCTAATTAATACAATTAAATTAAATTACTCATACATTAATATGGATTTCTCATCAAATTTAAATCCTTAATATGAAACAAAACCAAAATTAGTATAATTTGATTTACATAAATGGTTACATATACATACATATATCAACATACATAAATTTAGTATAACCACATACGATTAGGTAAATACAACAGCACACTTAATTTGAGCCTGATGCCTGTTGTGTCAATGGTCTTGATTTATTTTACAACTTAATGATGCAACCCAACATAAGACAACAAAAACGTATTGACCAACCCAGAAACAAGTCAAATCAATACCGTATACACATGGTTACATGGATGACATAACAAATAAAGTCAAAATGAGTTTCCAAGAAGAAGAAGGTGGCATTATAATGACTGTCAATTGGGAAAAAAGTCTATGATGATGACAATGATGTCGATATTGGTTGGTTTGTATGGAGTGTAATGAAGCATATCAACCGTCACCTACCCAAAAAAACGACCTACTATACCCACTTACATTTATACAGATACAGTAAGAATGCAAAGATGTCAATAATGCATTGTGACACCACTTCATCAAGTAAACGTAAACTATAAATTACGCATAACCAAACAACCAACCACTAGGAAACATGAAAGGATCATGGACATTATGGCAAACAACCTTACAAAATGCAAAAAGTAATGTGGTTTTTATTGTCACTCTCGTTGCTAGTATAGTACCTTGTATATAGAAATTTTAACTCGGTTTTGGTCCATCAAAGTTTTTACATAATGAGGAGTTTTTGAGAAAAATTTTACTTACGACACAAATGGCTTAAAATTCAACAAAACCATACAAATGATTCGAGTCCAAAAAACAAACTTAACAACAATGACATGCAAACGACAGATATGTACAAAACAGAGGAGAGAGAAAAAAACGTTATATTGCAGAATAAACAGAAGATTACAACAATGTGACATTGAGAAGATGGGTATTACAAATAATGATGATGACAATGATGATGCACTTGGGGAGTAGACACGTTCATCTGCATTACCATATATTGGTATAAATTCCAGATCAATATTATGTGTTGTGATTTTTTTTGTATATTTAAGTGGGTTGTGCAGAAAAACAACCATCGTCATTATCAAGGTAGTAATGAAGATGAGTAGCATCATCATTATCCTCTCTCTATATATACGCATGTATGTATATATGTTTGTACATATGTAAGTTGCATTACATTACCATCAGTGAGATGGTGACAATGATGTCGTTAAATGCTACTTTAAGTGTTAAAACCATTCACTTACAACCACACCTTCTCCAACTTTTTTGTTAACGTGTTCACTTCTAGAATTTACACATTTGGCAATTTACGCATGCTACTAGTGGCATAGTGAGCTGAACTAGAACTGAACTAGAACTGAACTAGAACTGAACTAGAACTGAACTAGAACTGAACTAGAACTGAACTAGAACTGAACTAGAACTGAACTAGAACTGAACTAGAACTGAACTAGAACTGAACTAGAACTGAACTAGAACTGAACTAGAACTGAACTAGAACTGAACTAGAACTGAACTAGAACTGAACTAGAACTAAACTAGAACTGAACTAGAACTGAACTAGAACTGAACTGGAACTGAACTTAAATATTTCTGTTAAGGATTCTTAATTGATTTATCGCAAAAGATTTCAAATTTGTGCAGTAGCTCAGCTTTTAAGTCTATACATACAGATTTCCACCTTTGTATTGTTTTAAATGTAGCATCAATATCTAATGAGGTAAAATTACCTCAGCTAATGGACATCATGGTTTTCGCACCTATTTTGCTAAATTCTTTTATACTCAACAAAATTTTTCTGATGTTGTCGATGATGATGCAAACCCACCCAAACTGCACACAAAGTGAACCATATTTCTAGGTCTTATTTGTATAATGTAAACATACGAGTATATGTGTGTGTGGTGAACAGCAGACTTAATACAGAATGCGCCAAACATGGTAAAATATATTTGCGGTATGAACGCACAAATTGAGTGCACATGCAAGAAGCTTTACTCATTGTACTGCATTACGTTTATATACAAACACACACTAATGTTGAGTCTTGCCACTAGACCAGACCAAAGCAGCTGAACTAAACTAAGTAGGCAGCCACAGCAAGTGTTTGTTTATAACCATATGCAGGAAAAAAAGCCACCACTATAGCACCAAGAGTAGACACCTCTTAGGAGGCAAATATTTTCTCCATATATAAAGTGTGAGTGTTTCAACCTTTAACCCCACATTTAATTTACGACATTGTGGTTGCAGATCTTAATTAGACGGTAGATAAAGTTAAGAGCGTGTGCTAAAGTTTTGTTCGTAAACCAACAAACCAAAATGTGGCTGCAGCAAAAAAATGTTTGATTGTTTTTTTGGTTTCTTAAGAAACAGCAACAATCAAATCACTAAGCTGTCATTTTGAAGTTGTTTTCCTTTTTTATATTTTCAGAAGTTTTCCTTTAGTTTGTGTTGCCAATATTTTACAGGCACTAAATTTTCTTTTAGAGAAAAAGATTTCCTGGCATTTGATGATGCTGTTACTGCTGCTGTTAGTGCAACGTCTTAGGAATGTTGAAGTATTAAGGCGTTGTAGGCGCGTAGAAACATGCCAATTATGTTGGTGGTTTGGCCGCAACATCAGCAGTTAGGAGGCAGTCATCCAGCCACCTCATCAACGTTCTCACTGCATCAGAAGCTAAGAGAGGTGGTACTTTTGAGGCGTTGGTGACTCTGGTAATTTTTGTAGTCTAATGTGTTGCGTATGAAATATATATTTTTTTTTCGTTTTTTACCTAAAATCAACTTAAATTTAGTTAGAGTTGCATGCAACATTTGCGAAATTTCTTTTTATTATTCGTTCGTTATTTTTCATTATCATTATATTACTAGTTGTTCATCTTGTTGTTCTTATTTTTTTGTTCATCTTCTTCGGCTGTTTCATCCTCTCGGTATAAATTCTCACTTTAGATAAAGATCATGATATAGTGGCGTTGAGTTGTGGAGCTCGGTTAAATGTTGACTGGTTGAATAGCTGGCTCCTTAGTTGTATGTTTGCTTTATTTCTATGTTGATGATTAGGTTTGAATGATGTTTGTTTTAGAAGTCTTCTAGTTAATAAGAATGTTGATGACGTTGATTTTTTTTATTTAAGAATTTATGATTTTTGCTTTTATCAGCTTCTTATGCATGCGTAAATGAAGGTGTTTGTTTAAATTGCAAAATTTACTTTGAAATAGTAAAGAAGAAGGGAGTAAAAATAATCTTGTAAGAACAAGGGATAATGGTCTAGAGTCAATTTCCATGGAAAATACTAGTGATCACAGATTTTCAGTATTCTCTCAATTGGAGCGTTAATTATGGAACTACAGCCAATTTTAAGTTTTTCATATAAAAATCCACTTTTTATGGAAAATATGAGTGATCAGAGATTTTCACTATTTTCTTAATTGGAGCGTTATTTAAGGAACTACAGCCGATTTTAGTTTTTTGTTATAAAAATCCATTTTCCATGGAAAATATGAGTGATCACAGATTTTCACTATTTTCTCAATTGGAGCGTTATTTAAGGAACTAGAGCCGATTTTAGGTTTTTCATATAAAAATCTATTTTCCCTGGAGAATACACATATTTTCAATATTTTCTCGATTGGAGCGTTATTTAAGGAACTACAACCGATTTTAGGTTTTTCATATAAAAATCCATTTTTTATGGAAAATATGAGTGATCACAGATTTTCACTATTTTCTCAATTGGAGCGTTATTTAAGGAACTACAGCCGATTTTAGGTTTTTCATATAAAAATCCATTTTTTATGGAAAATATGAGTGATCACAGATTTTTACTCTTTTACCAATTGGAGCGTTATTTAAGGAACTACTGCTGATTTTAGGTTTTTCATATAAAAATCCATTTTCCATGGAAAATATGAGTGATCATAGATTTTCACTATTTTCTCAATTTGAGCGTTATTTAAGGAACTACTGCTGATTTTAGGTTTTTCATATAAAAATCCATTTTTTATGTCAAATATGAGTGTTCACAGATTTTCACTATTTTCTCGATTGGAGCGTTATTTAAGGAACTACAATCGATTTTAGGTTTTTCATATAAAAATTTATTTTCCCTTGAGAATATGAGTGATCACAGATTTTCAATATTTTCTCGATTGGAGCGTTATTTAAGGAACTACAATCGATTTTAGGTTTTTCATATAAAAATCCATTTTTTATGGAAAATATGAGTGATCACAGATTTTCAATCTTTTCTCAATTTGAGCGTTATTTAAGGAACTACTGCTGATTTTAGGTTTTTCATATAAAAATCCATTTGTTATGGAAAATATGAGTGATCACAGATTTTCACTATTTTCTCAATTGGAGCGTTATTTAAGGGACTACAGCCGATTTTAGGTTTATCTTATAAAAATGCATTTTCCATGGAAAATATGAGTGATCACAGATTTTCACTATTTTCTCAATTAGAGTGTTATTTAAGGAACTACAGCCGATTTTAGGTTTTTCATATAAAGGAACTACAGCCGATTTTAGGTTTTTGTTATAAAAATTCATTTTTTATGGAAAATATGAGTGATCTCAGATTTTCACCCTTTTCTCAATTAGAGAGTTATTTAAGGAACTACAGCCGATTCTAGGCTTTTCATATAAAAATCCATTTTTTATGGAAAATATGAGTGATCACAGATTTTCACTATTTTCTCAATTGGAGCGTTATTTAAGGAATTACAGCCGATTTTAAGTTTTGTCATATAAAAATCCATTTTTCACGGAAAATATGAGTGATCACAGATTTTCACTATTTTCTCAATTGGAGCGTTATTTAAGGAACTACAGCCGATTTTAGGTTTTTCATATAAAAATTTATTTTTCACGGAAAATATGAGTGATCACAGATTTTCACTATTTGCTCAATTGGAGCGTTATTAAAGGAATTTCAGCCGATTTTATTTTTGTCATATAAAAATCCATTTTTTATGGAAAATATGAGTGATCACAGATTTTCAGTCTTTTCTCAATTGGAGCGTTATTTAAGGAACTACAGCCGATTTTAGGTTTTTGTTATAAAAATCCATTTTCCATGGAAAATATGAGTGATCACAGATTTTCACTATTTTCTCAATTGGAGCGTTATTTAAGGAATTACAGACGATATTAAGTTTTGTCATATAAAAATCCATTTTTTACGGAAAATATGAGTGATCACAGATTTTTACTATTTTCTCAATTGAAGCGTTATTTAAGGAACTACATCCGATTTTAGGTTTTTCATATAAAAATCCATTTTTCACGGAAAATATGAGTGATCACAGATTTTTACTATTTGCTCAATTGGAGCGTTATTTAAGGAATTACAGCCGATTTTAGGTTTTTCATATAAAAATCCATTTTTTATGGAAAATATGAGTGATCACAGATTTTCACTCTTTTCTCAATTGGAGCGTTATTTAAGAAATTACAGCCGATTTTAGGTTTTTCATATAAAAATTCATTTTTTATGGAAAATATGAGTGATCTCAGATTTTCACTCTTTTCTCAATTAGAGCGTTATTTAAGGAACTACAGCCAATTTTAGGTTTTTCATATAAAAATCCATTTTTCACGGAAAATATAAGAGATCACAGATTTTCACTATTTTCTTAATTAGAGCGTTATTTAAGGAACTACAGCCGATTTTAGGTTTTTCATATAAAAATCCATTTTTCACGGAAAATATAAGAGATCACAGATTTTCACTATTTTCTTAATTAGAGCGTTATTTAAGGAATTACAGCCGATTTTAGGTTTTTCATATAAAAATAAATTTTTTATGGAAAATATGAGTGATCACAGATTTTCACTATTTTCTCAATTGGAGCGTTATTTAAGGAACTACAGCCGATTTTAGGTTTTTCATTTAATAATCCATTTTTTATGGAAAATATGAGTGTTCACAGATTTTCACTATTTTCTCAATTGGAGCATTATTTAAAGAACTACAGCCGATTTTAAGTTTTTCATATTTATGGAAAATATGAGTGATCACAGATTTTCACTCTTTTCTCAATTGAAGCATTATTTAAGGAACTACAGCCAATTTTAAGTTTTTCATATAAAAATCCATTTTCCATGGAAAATATGAGTGATCTCAGATTTTCACTCTTTTCTCAATTGGAGCGTTATTTAAGAAACTACAGCCGATTTTAGGTTTTTCATATAAAAATCCATTTTTTATGGAAAATATGAGTGATCACAGATTTTCACTATTTTCTCAATTGGAGCATTATTTAAAGAACTACAGCCGATTTTATGTTTTTCATATAAAAATCCATTTTTCACGAAAATATAAGTGATCACATATTTTCACTATTTTCTCAATTGGAGCGTTATTTAAGGAACTACAGCCGATTTTAGGTTTTCCATTTTTCACGATTTTCACTATTTTTTCTTAATTAGAGCGTTATTTAAGGAACTACAGCCGATTTTAGGTTTTTGTTATAAAAATCCATTTTTAACGGAAAATATGAGTGATCACAGATTTTCACTCTTTTATCAATTGGAGCGTTACTTAAGGAACTACGATTTTTGATTTTTCATATAAAAATCCATTTTCCATGGAAAATATGACTGATCTCAGATTTTCACTCTTTTCTAATATGAGTGATCAAAGATTAAATCCATTTTTTATGGAAAATATGAGTGATCTCAGATTTTCACTCTTTTCTCAATTGGAGCGTTATTTAAAGAACTACAGCCGATTTTAGGTTTTTCATATAAAAATCCATTTTTTATGCAAAATATGAGTGATCACAGATTTTCACTCTTTTCTCAATTGGAGCGTTATTTAAGGAACTACAGCGGATTTTAGGTTTTTCATATAAAAATCCATTTTTCACGGAAAATATGAGTGATCACAGTTTTTCACTCTTTTATCAATTGGAGCGTTATTTAAGAAACTACAGCCGATTTTAGATTTTTCATAAAAAAATCCATTTTTTATGGAAAAATATGAGTGATCACAGATTTTCACTATTTTCTCAATTGGAGCGTTATTTAAGGAACTACAGCCAATTTTAGGTTTTTCATATAAAAATCCATTTTTCTTGGAAAATATGAGTGATCACAGATTTTCACTATTTTCTCAATTGGAGCGTTATTTAAGGAACTACAGCCGATTTTAGGTTTTTCATATAAAAGTCCATTTTTCACGGAAAATATAAGTGATCGCAGATTTTCACTATTTTCTCAATTGGAGCGTTATTTAAGGAATTACAGCCGATTTTAGGTTTTTCATATAAAAATCCATTTTTTATGGAAAATATGAGTGATCACAGATTTTCACTATTTTCTCAATTGGAGCGTTATTTAAGGAACTACAGCCAATTTTAGGTTTTTCAAATAAAAATCCATTTTTATGGAAAATATGAGTGATCACAGATTTTCACTCTTTTCTCAATTGGAGCGTTATTTAAGAAACTACAGCCGATTTTAGGTTTTTCATATAAAAATCCATTTTTCACGGAAAATATAAGTGATCGCAGATTTTCACTATTATCTCAATTGGAGCGTTATTTAAGGAATTACAGCCGATTTTAGGTTTTTCATATAAAAATCCATTTTTTATGGAAAATATGAGTGATCACAGATTTTCAATATTTTCTCAATTGGAGCGTTATTTAAGGAACTACAGCCAATTTTAGGTTTTTCATATAAAAATCCATTTTTTATGGAAAATATGAGTTATCACAGATTTTCACTATTTTCTTAATTAGAGCGTTATTTAAGGAACTACAGCGGATTTTAGGTTTTTGTTATAAAATTTCACTCTTTTCTCAATTGGAGCGTTATTTAAAGAACTACAGCCGATTTTAGGTTTTTCATATAAAAATCCATTTTTTATGCAAAATATGAGTGATCACAGATTTTCACTCTTTTCTCAATTGGAGCGTTATTGAAGGAACTACAGCCATTTTTCGAAGAGTTGTTTATCTTGTAATCTGGCTCCTCTTTTGACTTAATAATCATTTATTATGTCAATTTTTAATATAAATAACAATCTTTTTATTTTCGTAAAAACAAGGCAAAATGTTAATAAAACCTCTACGAAAAGTAAACAAAACCTATGATCCTCATGTACATCGTCAAATTCAACGACCTATAACGTAAGATTGCTTTTGTTAATTAATAAGATAATCATAAATTATTATTCAATAATTTCCGTCAGTAACATTGAAGCCTTTCTAAGTATTATCAAATGTTCCATTGGCACTGGTTGCTTGGAGATGCCTAGAGCATTTTGTAATGCCGGCTGGTTAAATGGCGTAATAGGAACGTTTGTTATTGGTGGCATAATGGTATATGCCGTTCATTTACTGGTAAGTTTGTTAATTATTATATGACTAAAAATCTAACAATATTTTTAATTGCATCTAGATCCATGCCATGTATGATATATGTCAAAGACATAAAGATGCATCTTTAACATATCCTGAATGCATGCGTTTTGCTTTAGTGGACGGTCCTCCTTGCCTGCGTAAATATGCAGTAATATCGTGGTAACTAAAACATTTCTATAAATTTGTGTACAACTAACAATTTTAGTTTCAATTCTAGTGGCATTGTGGATTTTTTTATGTGTTTGTATCACTTTGGCGTTTGCTGTGTCTATGTTTTGTTTATAGCGGATAACATTAAACAATTGTTGGATTTTTATTATGCAAAATATGATTTTCATATTCATGTTTTAGCTTTGACACTTCCCTTGATTTCAATTTTCTTAATACGAGATCTAAAAGCGTTAGTGCCATTCAATACTCTGGCTAACTTACTTTTCTTTTTGGGTTTCTCTTTGATACTTCTGTACATTTTAGAAGATCTTCCACCATTAGGTGAAAGAAAAATGTTTAACAAAATCGATCGCTATCCTTTGTATTTTGGTACAGTGCTTTTTGCCATGGAATCGGTGGGTGTGGTGAGTAAATTAAGTGTATATTTTAGGCTAGTATATAGACTAGTATGTAGACTAGTCTATAGTCTAGTCTATAGTCTAGTCTATAGTCTAGTCTATAGTCTAGTCTATTGTCTAGTCTATAGTCTAGTCTATAGTCTAGTCTATAGTCTAGTCTA